>NW_016806310.1:0-582 GCF_001698545.2 Rhinopithecus bieti
GGGCAGCCTGTGCCGGACCAGATGTGTGGATTAACAGATCAGGATATTGATTGTTTCTTTGGGCTGACTTAATCCAATTTTGCTGAAACTGCTTTTGCTCCTAGATACTGCCTGGCATGGCTGAGACTTCATTTCTCCCTGCGGTTTTCTGCTGATCCTGAGTCAAAGGGCATAATTCTCTTTTTTATTAAAAGACTGCTGAAAAGCCATATAAAAGCAGACACTACACACAAATGTGTGTGTGTGTGTGTGTATCTTTATGTATCTTTCATGTCACAGAGTTAATCACTAAACATTTAGTGCTTTGGGGAAAGCATAAACAATTTATGTTTGTAAAAAAGACATAAAGATATTAACTTAAATGCATTCTAGATTAAAAAATGATTTTTAAATCAGATAATATGATTAGAAATCAAACCAATTATAAATAAGGCTTTTAAAACTCTGGAATCACAGTCCAAATGTTTTCTTTATGTTGTCTTTCACATAATGGCACAACCTGTGAGCCTGCTCGCCACTGATAGTACAGATCAGACCCCACCATTAGACCTCTGTTTTGACTTAAGTTTATCCATCATTAGC
>NW_016806311.1:0-1223 GCF_001698545.2 Rhinopithecus bieti
TCACAGGGCAAACTCCCGGCCGCAAACTTGGAGAGACAGGATACAGAGAATTAAAACTTACCTGAGTAGAAACCCACGAGCAGAAGACCCACACGGGACCCAGTGAAGAGGGGTGGGAAGAGCAGAGCGGCTGAGGAGCTGAATTGCTGTACCCGCTGAAGAAGCCCGAGACATAAAAACTCCCAGCAGGGCCGGGCGCGGTGGCTCACGACTGTAAAAGGAGCGCTTAAGGAGGCCAAGGCGGGCGGATCACGACGTCAGGAGTTCGAGACCATCCTGGCTAACACGGTGAAACCCTCTCTCTTCTAAAAATACAAAAAATTAGCCGGGCGCGGTGGCGGGTGCCTGTAATCCCAGCTACTCGGGAAGCTGAGGCAGGAGAATCCCGTGAACCCGGGAGGCGGAGCTTGCAGTGAGCACAGATCAGCCACTGCACTCCAGCCTGGGCGACAAGAGCGAAACTCTGTCACAAAACAAAACAAACAAAAAAAACTGAGCGGACCCAGAAGGGCGCCCTGTGCTCTTGTGAGTTTTACCTTCAGGGGCTCAACCAGGTTCTCAGAGTGAATATTAGAGAAAAATCCCCTCGTGCCTCCAGCAAGGGGAGGGGAAAAGAGACAAGCCCGGCTTTCTGTTCTTAACAAGTTCAACCCTCAGGAGAAACTACTTAACCACAGCCGAACCTGGGGGGCTTCATCAGCGCCTCCCTGACCTGGGGGAAGGAAAATCCCCAACTCCAGCTGGCCCTAGCCGTCCACCTGGAGAAAAGGAAAAACCCAACCCCAGCCCCGGGAGCCATCCTGTCCCGCCTAAGCGGTGAGTTGGGGGTGTTAATAAGCACTTACAAACTCCAGTCCAGAGGCACAGGTTCACTGAAAGATGAAGATCTGGCCGGGCACGGCCGGGTGTGCTGGCTGGCGCCAGTAATCCCAGCACTTTGGGAGGCCAAGGTGGGCGGATCACCTAAGGTCGGGAGTTCGAGACCAGCCTGGGCAAAACGGTGAACCCCCCCCCCCGTCTCTACTAAAAAAATACAAAAATTGGCCGGGCTCAGTGGCTCACACCTTTAATCCCAGCACTTTGGGAGGCCGAGGTGGGTGGATCACAAGGTCAGGAGTTCAAGACCTGCCTGACCAAGATGGTGAAACCCCATCTCTACTAAAATACAAAATTCGCCAGGCGTGGTGGCAGGTATCTGTAATCCCAGCTACTTGGGAGGCTGA
>NW_016806312.1:0-1216 GCF_001698545.2 Rhinopithecus bieti
GCTTACAGAGTGACTACAGGCATACCTTGTTTTATTGTGCTTTACTTTATTACACTTTGTAAGTTTTTCACTTACTTAAGGTTTGTGGCAATCCTGTGTTGAGCATGTCTGTTGGCTCCTTTTTTTTTTTTTTTTTTTTTTTTTTTGGAGATGGAGTCTCGCTCTGTTGCCCAGGCTGAAGTGCAGTGGTGGGATCTCGGCTCTCTGCAACCTCCGGGTTCAAGCAATTCGCCTGCCTCAGCCTCCCGAATAGCTGGGACTACAGGCATGTGCCACCACACCCAGCTAATTTTTGTATTTTTAGTAGAGACGGGGTTTCACCATGTTGGTCAGGATGGTCTTGATCTCTTGGCCTCAGGTGATCCAGACACCTCTGCCTCCGAAAGTGCTGAGATTACGGGCATGAGCCACTGTGCCTGGCCATGTTGGTATCATTTTTTTTTTAGTAGCATGTGTCCATTTCATATCTCTATATCAGTGTTTTTTAGCATTGAAGTATTTTTAAATAAAGGTATGTACTGGGCTGGGCACAGTGGCTCATGCCTGTAATCCCAGCACTTTGGGAGGCCAAGGTGGGCAGGTCACGAGGTCAGGAGATCGAGACCATCCTGGCTAACAGGTGAAACCCTGTCTCTACTAAAAATACAAAAAATTAGCCAGGTGTGGTGACGGGTGCCTGTAATCCCAGCTACTTGGGAGGCTGAGGCAGGAGAATAGCGTGAACCCGGGAGGCAGAACTGGCAGTGAACTGAGACCACACCATTGCACTCCAACTTGGGTGACAGAGCGAGACTCCGTCTCAAAAAAAAAAAGAAAAGGTATGTACTTGTTTTCAGACATAATGCTGTTGCACACTTAATAGACTATAATATAGTATAAACATAACTTTTATATGCACTGGGAAACCAAAAAATCTTTGTGACTCCTTCTATTGTAATATTTGCTTTATTGCGGTGGTCTGGAACCAAACCCGAAATATCTCCAAGATATGCCTGTATTTTGAAGAGAAATGAGTTACTTTTTATTTATCATCTAAATTCTAGAGGGCATAGCTTGTAGAAATTGTCAAATTAGGTATTTTTGTAGTCCTAATACACTGCAATTTGTGCTGTCCCTTTTTTCCTTCAGAAAGCTCAAAAGCAATTAATAGTGGAAAATAAAACAGAAATCTTGCTCTCCATTTCTTTTTTTCTTTTTTTTTTTTATTATTACACTT
>NW_016806313.1:0-3980 GCF_001698545.2 Rhinopithecus bieti
CCTGAATTTTTTTTTTCTTGAGACAGGGTCTTGCATGATCTCAGTTCACTGCAGCCTTGACCTGCTAGACTCAAGCGATACTCCCACCTCAGTCTCCTGGGTAGCTGGGACTACAGGTGTGTGCCATGATGCCCAGCTAATTTTTGTATATTTTGTAGAGACAGGGCTGACCAGGCTGCTCTCAAATGCCTGGGCTCCTTTGCTGCCTCGGCCTCCCAAAGTGCTGGGGCTGCAGGTGTGAGCCACCATGCCCTGCCCTCTTGAGATGTTAATGACAGTCTCCCCTACCTCGGACACAGCCATAGTGCTGCTAGCTGGGCCTTGTCCATTGAAGGTCCATTTTTCTTCAGACCCTCTTCTGCCTGTCCCCACCTTCCTCCTCTCCTCCCCTCAACGTTGCTGAGATGGTATTTTCTAAAGATCTCCAAACCAAAGCTCCCATCCCACAGGCTCTTCTACGACGGGACTTATCACTCCCCCATCAGAAGATAAAGTCTGATTTCACTCTTCTTGAACGTGGGCTGGCTTTAGTGACTCTTTGAATAATTAACTTTAAGGTTCTTATTAATTAATGTTATTGATGATTATTTGGCTTGCTCTCTCATCACTCAGGAGTGTAGCCCAAGCTTTTTTACATCGCTGCAGGAGCATTGCAAGAGAGCAAGAGTAGAAGTGGCAAGGCTCTTGAGGTCTAGGCTCTGAAATTTACTTGTAGTTTTTATATTTATGAAGGTTAATTACTAATAGAATGTGGTGGACATGACTACTTGTGGGCTAGGTCAGAAAGGGCCATGCAGCTTCCACCTTGGGTGTCTTGGAATCCCAGCTCACTTGGGCGCTCCTTCTCAGGGCACTTCCTCCCAGAGCCCAGTCCCTGTGTCATGAGAAATGTAAGCCATAAGGAGAGGCCACGTGTGGGTACTCCAGTCAAAGTCTCAACTCAGCCTGTCCTTCTGCCATCACAGACCAGACCCACCTGCTCTCATCTGAGGCCTTCGAGTTTGCATGGGCCCACCCTGTGAGCATAGCATGTCCTGTTCCTTTTCATCCTCCATCCACGTGACTCTGCCTTCATTTGAGTCTTCATTGTCTTGTGCCTGAATCTGCACCACCATCTCACACCCACTCTTCTTGTTACCAGTCTTTCACCCTCCATATGAGTGAGGAAGTCATTTGGGAGAGGATCCTCCCACCCCAGCTATTTGAGTTGGTCTTAGCTATTCAAGTCATTGTAGACATTGTGGAGCAGAGATGTCTCCACTGTACTCAGTCCAGATACCTAGCCAACAGAGTCCATGTGCATAATAAATTGGAGGTTCTTTTATGCCACCTCACCTGTTCTCATTTGAGGCCTTCGAGTTCACATGTGCACACCCTGTTAGCATAGCATGTCCTGTTCCTTGTCATCCTCCATCCACGTGACTCTGCTTTCATTCGGGCCTTCATTGTCTTGTGCCTGAATCTACACCACCATCTCACACCCACTCTTTTTGTTACCAGTCTTTAGCTCTCCAATTCAGTGCCACACCCCTGCCAGGGTCATTTTTCTAGAAAACAAGCCTAGTCATATCAATTTCAAAGCGCTAGATGTAGTCTTCCCATTCTCCACCGTCTCTAACTAGGCAAACAAGGTTCTTCATAATCTAGTTTCAAGCAAACTCTCCAGCCTCATCTGTCTGTCACTTGCTTACTGGAATTCTATATTCCTGCCACCCAAACTTCCTACCACTCCCTAAACACGTTGTGTTCTTTCACACTCTGCAATGGTGCGCTTGCTGTTTAGAATAACCTTTCCCCCAACTTTTTCTTTTCTCTTTTTTTCCTCTCTCTTCCCTCTCTCCCTCCTCCTCTCTCTCCTTCCCTTCTACCTCCTTCCTCTCTCCCTCTTTCCTTCCTTCCTTTCTCAAATAATGCCTAATTCTGAGTTTTCTATTGTTGTGTAACAAACCATTGCAAAACTTACTGGCTGAAAAGAACAGTAATTTATTATTTCTCATAAAATTGTGGGTTAACTGGGTGTTCTCATCTTGACTCACTCATGCAGCTGCGGTCAGCTGCCAGCGCAGCTGGCATTAGAAGGTCTAAGATGGCCTCACTCACATATCCAGGTTGCAAAGCCCTTTGGGGTATAGGCTCCAGAACTCAGTTTCACTTCCACTACATTCTATTGGGCCAAACAAGACACACGCCAATCCAGATAAAGAGATAGGGAAATACGGAAGTATACTCTACATCTTTATGGGAGGAGCTGCAAAATCTTGCAGCTATGTTGATCACAGCCCCATATATACTTCAAGGTCATGTTCATCTGCAAGCATTCCCTCTTCATTAATTATTTTTAAATTCAGCCATCAATTCTCTTATTTCACTTGAATTTGACGATTTTTTCTCTTATTTATTTATTTATTTTTATTGATACGTAATAGCTGTATCTATTTGGGGGGCACATGTAATAATTTGATACATTCGGATAATCAAATCAGGGCGATTAGGATATCTATTAGCTTAAACATTTACTTTTTTCTTTACTCTAGGAACATTATACTTATTCTCTTCTAGCTATTCTGAAATTGATTCATGTTAACTAGAATTGATTAATGTTAATTATAGCCACCCTACTGATCTATCGAACAACAGGTCTGATTTATTCTATCTAAGTATATATTTGTATCCATTAATCAACCTTTCTTCATCCCCTCCTCCCCTTACCCTTCTTGGCCTCTGGTAATCACCAATCTGCTCTCTGTCTTCATGACATCCACATTTTTTAACTCTCACACATGAATGAGAACAGGCATTATTTGTCTCAGCCATCCATTCTTCCATTTACGTAGAAAATATATCTAGCATCTTCTATAAGCCAGGTACTGAGCAGTGAAAACCCAGAAGGAAACTCCTTATTGTCCCACCACCTTTTGTCCATACTTCTTTATAATATGTGTCTCATTGTGTTGTAATTGTTTGTTTACATGTTTTATTCTTTTAGTAGTCTGTGAGGTCCTGTAGGGGAGAAATGATGTCTCCTCTCACTTTTGGCAGGCGTGACAAAGTATTTTTTAAAGATAACAATAATTATTTTGTTTGTTTCCTATTGTTCCTGAAGGGGTAGCTGATTAGTCTGTGGAGGATCCTACACTGCTGTTTTAATTAAGGGGAAAACACTTTGATGAACTTTTTGTCTGTGGAAAGCCTGAGCACACACAGTTCATAGAGAAGTTAAGGGCAAAACAAAAGTGCAAACCCGAACATGCTTCCCTAAGGACTTCTCTATTAGAGCTTGCCATGTTAGGAAGGAAATGAAGACCCCCGAGTGAAACCTTAGGGGAAGACTAAGCGGGTTTCTCCACAGGAGGACAATGATCAAGGCTCTTTATTCTTTGGATGTCATAATCACATTTCCTGCAGTGAAATGTTGTTAAATAAGATGATCCAACAATTGGACTTCATAGGGATTGTTTCTTTCATATCCTGGGAAACTATGGAAGGATGTTTTGTTAGTTCCATAGTTCAGGCAACCGGGCAGGTACTGCGTTTGAGTGGTTAAATGCTTTCGTTTTGCATTTTGCCTTTTGACTTCCCATTTTCAAGTTAGTTTTTTCCATCTATAAAAAAGTTTGTGGCCGGGCCTGGTGGCTCACGCCTGTAATCCCAGCACTTTGGGAGGTAGAGGCGGGGGGATCACGTGGTCAGGAGATCGAGACCATCCTGGCCAACATGGTGAAACCCCGTCTCTACTAAAAGTATGAAAACATTGGCTGGGCATGGCACTGCGTGCCTGTAGTCCCAGCTATTTGGGAGGCTGAGGCAGGAGAATCACTTGAACCTGGGAGGCGGAGGTTGCCGTGAGCCGAGATCATGCCATTGCACTGCAGTCTGGGCAACACAGCAAGACTCCGTCTCAAAACAAAAAACAAAAAACAAAAAACAAAAAAAAAACTGTGACCCATTTTCTTAATTCACCAATATATCTACACACAAAT
>NW_016806313.1:5917-15325 GCF_001698545.2 Rhinopithecus bieti
GACTAAGCGGGTTTCTCCACAGGAGGACAATGATCAAGGCTCTTTATTCTTTGGATGTCATAATCACATTTCCTGCAGTGAAATGTTGTTAAATAAGATGATCCAACAATTGGACTTCATAGGGATTGTTTCTTTCATATCCTGGGAAACTATGGAAGGATGTTTTTGTTAGTTCCATAGTTCAGGCAACCGGGCAGGTACTGCGTTTGAGTGGTTAAATGCTTTCGTTTTGCATTTTGCCTTTTTGACTTCCCATTTTCAAGTTAGTTTTTTCCATCTATAAAAAAGTTTGTGGCCGGGCCTGGTGGCTCACGCCTGTAATCCCAGCACTTTGGGAGGTAGAGGCGGGTGGATCACGTGGTCAGGAGATCGAGACCATCCTGGCCAACATGGTGAAACCCCGTCTCTACTAAAAGTATGAAAACATTGGCTGGGCATGGCACTGCGTGCCTGTAGTCCCAGCTATTTGGGAGGCTGAGGCAGGAGAATCACTTGAACCTGGGAGGCGGAGGTTGCCGTGAGCCGAGATCATGCCATTGCACTGCAGTCTGGGCAACACAGCAAGACTCCGTCTCAAAAACAAAAAACAAAAAACAAAAAACAAAAAAAAAACTGTGACCCATTTTTCTTAATTCACCAATATATCTACACACAAATATATCTATAAACTTATTCACACATCCACACACATTATAACCTAGATGAAATAGTTTAAAGATTTATAGTCTTTTTTCTTTTTAGCACAACTGGGATTCTAGCGTGTAAAAGCTGATGTACATATATTTTCTCTTAATATTATCATGAGCTCTTTCGCATCTAATTAAATGTTCTTTGAGGAGAGAATTTCCAGTAATGTAGCACAATTTATTTAAACATTTTCCCACTGTTGAGCAGTTTTTAGCTACTGTAAATAATGTTTCAAAGTATTTCCATATACATACATTTTTGTGTTTATCGCCATTTCCTTGGTATAAGTTTCTTAACGGCAAATTATTGGGTCAAAGAGCATGATCATGTATAAGCTTCTTGCTCTATATCACCACATTGCCCTTTAGAAAGGTTGTAACACAATTTCACGGAAAATAAAGAACTTGAGAACTTTCATTTTTCTCTAATATAATTCTAGTTTAGAAAAAAAGAAAGGTTGTAACAATGTACAATTTTTCAAATAGTGTAGGAGAGTTCATTTCTGTGCAGATTATTCTCCTATATTGGTAATTTCATTAAAAATCACTTTAA
The DNA here is from genome assembly GCF_001698545.2 of Rhinopithecus bieti. Taxonomy (NCBI): domain Eukaryota; kingdom Metazoa; phylum Chordata; class Mammalia; order Primates; family Cercopithecidae; genus Rhinopithecus; species Rhinopithecus bieti. The sequence goes on from NW_016806313.1 coordinate 7,157, forward strand.
TAAACTGATAGTGAAAATGCTGTTGGTTTTAATACGCCCTTTTTTGTTGTATTGATGTAGGTTCTTTTTTAACAAACTGTGGGCTTCATCTTTGGATCCTTAAAATCAGAGAGGCACAGTATGTCTGTCTCCTTGGATTCTGAGAGTTCACATTCCCATTTTCTGAGCTAGAACTTGACTCTTTTTCATTGAAAGTGAAGGCCAGGCACAGATAGCTCCATAGCAACCTCTCTGAACTCCCCAAGGGGAAATTACTCACACGAAGCAAACATTGTCCAATTCACTGAAGATTTTGCAGTGGAGACAGAAGAGAGAGAGAGAGCTGGTATTGCACACCTCACTGTAAATGACTTGAAATCTCTGGATGTTTTACTTACCTCCAGGTTCCTCCCTTTCCTTTCTCTGTTGCCCCATAGCCCAAGTCTTCTTTCAGTTCTTCCTACAAATGGCACTCAGTCTCACCAGGTTCTCCCCAGTTCTTGAATGTCCTTTACTATCTCAGCCAATTAGTGACCATAATTTGTGAATCAGCTGTGCCACTTGAGGCTCCCATCCCCACCTCCAAGGGATCCACACTTCCAAGGGATTTTTAACATTTTCCCATTGTGAGGAGTGATTCTGATATAGCAGCTGTTAAAAGAACAATAATTTTCCACATTGTTTCAGAAGCATTATGTAAAATTATCAATGAATTTAAAAATAATGTATTCCTTAGGCCAGATTCTCAGTTTTTTCTGTATATGGCAGTGAGTCCTTAGGATTAGAATTTTTCAGCGATAAGAGAAGCAGGATTGGGCAGAGGGAGGAGTTAAGTTGAGATGCAGTGACAACTGAGGCCTCAGCCGACCCTGTGGGGAGCTCTGAAACTGGCATGGTCCTTCAGAATTACCCCGAGTTCAGACAAGGGGGCCAGACTTTCATATCCCACACCCATGGACCAGACCTTGAATATGACTGTCCTTGAGGGAGTGAGTGTAACTTTGGCAAGTTCCTGTTTACCAAGGGCAAATTCTTGGAAGGGACTCAGCTTCCAACCTTCAGCAACCAACACTCTGAGCAAGAAGAGAATGTGTCTTGGCTCTGGAAGGGGATCTGGGTGATTTTCTCAGGGACTTTATTATTTTTGAGATATACTTATAGTGCAAACCTTTCTTACTCTAAGGTATGCTTAAGGATTAAGGCTGGAAGTATGTGTGAGGTGGAAAAGTAGAGTGAGGGCTTCAGAGTTGGATGGAGATTGGGTCAGAACACTAGTTCTGGCTGTTTTATCTGTATGGTCCTATGTAAGTTACTTATACTTTCTCAGCCTTTTTTTTTCATCTGTAAAATGTTGTAAACAATTTCTTTCCCTTTAAGGGATAGGATGCAAGAATTTCAATTAGATGACTAATATTAGATATTTAGCACTGTGCCTCCTGACACTTTGTAGATGCCCAATTCATGTGAGTTTCCTTTGTTCTTGCTCCTTCCTCATCCTCTGTAGCATTTCTCTCAAGTTTTCTTCCTTTTGACAATGTTGAGCCTGTGTTTGCAATATTCTTGCATAGTTCTTCTTAAGTAGAAGCCTGGGTTGTAAAATTAGGAGCTTGGATCACGTGATCTTTAAGTTTATGTATTTGGCTGTTCTTGCATTGTTATAAAGGAATACCTGAGACTGGGTAATTTATAAAGAAAAGAGGTCTAATTGACTCATGGTTCTTTGGGCTGTATAAGTATGGTGGTGGCATCTACTTGGCTTCTGGGGAGGCTCAGGGAGCTTTTACTCACGGAGGAAGGCAAAGTGGGAGCAAGCAGGTCACATGGCAAGAGCAGGAGCAAGAGAAGGGAGTGAGAGGTGCCACACACTTTTAAACAACCAGATCTTACAAGAACTTACTACAGTAAGGACAGCATGAAGCTATAAAGGATCTGCCCCCATGACCCAAACACCTCCCACCAGGCCCTACCTCTAACATTGGGGATTATTACATTTCAACATGAGATTTGGGCGGGGACAAATATCCAAACCATATCAGTATAGTTCCAACATTTTCAAGTTCTAACATTTGGAGATTCAATGCATTAGAGCACACCGCATGATTAATTCTTATCTCATTAGTATTCTCACTATTATCACCTTGGTTTTAATGAGCTACATTGGCTATCCCAGTGCTCTGTGTATTCAGATCTTTCTGGTAATTAGACGAATTACATGAAGAGAGTCTTTTGGGACAGTTTCAGGACCAATGGCACAAAATGATATTTCTTTGTTGTCAGTTTCTTGTGAAGGAAGCACTGATCCTCTGTCTTTAAAGGAAGAATTCCTACTACATGAAGGACATTAACTAAGAATATTTAAGTATTTTATATATTATACATTAGCTTTCTCTCCCTAACTAGACTGTGAGCTTTTTGTTGGGATGAATGGTCTCTTCTGTTTCTTGCAGGGCCATTTTCTTATCGATCGATTAACTCTAAAACCCCTATGACCAACCACCACCATTAGAATCACACAGATACACAAACAGACACAGACACTGACACAAACTTTGGTTAATTGACATTATAGCAGCTCAGTCAATTGGCTGCTGTGTGTGCTGATCGACCCCACAGATGATTTGGGAATCACTTTGTATGCTCTGTACTTCCAAAATATCTCTTATTCATCTGCTTGGGCTACCATAACGAAATATCATAGATTGGGTGGCTCAAACAACAGAAATTTAATTTTCTTACAATTCTGGAGGCTAGTGAGGCCTCTCTTCCTGGCTTGCAGATGGCTGCCTTCTTGCTGTGTCCTCACATTGCTTTTCCTCTGTATGCATGTAGGGAGAGAGCGAGATCTCTCTCTTCCTCTTTTTTTTTTTTTTGTGATGGAGTCTTGCTCCGTCGCCCAGGCTGGAGTGCAGTGGCGCGATCTCTGCTCACTGCAAGCTCCTCCTCCCGGGTTCATGCCATTCTCCTGCCTCATCCTCCCGAGTAGCTGGGACTACAGGCTCCCGCCACCACGCCCGGCTAAGTTTTTGATTTTTAGTAGAGACGGGTTTTCACCGTGTTAGTCAGCATGGTCTCTATCTCCTGACCTCGTGATCCGCCCACCTCGGCCTTCCAAAGTGCTGGGATCACAGGCGTGAGCCACCGCGCCCAGCCCTCTCTCTTCCCCTTCTAATAAGGACACCAGACCTATCAGATTAGGACCTTTCTTTTATGACCTGATTTCGCCATAATTACTTCCCTACAGGCCCTAGCTCCAAATAGTCACACTGATGGCCATTTGGATGGCCTAGTTCAAATAGGCCATCAATATATGAATTGGAGTCAGGGACACAATACAGTCCGTAACAATCTAAATTTGGTATTGGCACTTGTGTAATTATCTAGTTACTAGATAATCAGTTAAGCAAATCACTCACTGCTGTAATTCATTAGCTGTTCATATGGAAGAGTTAGCTATACATAAGTGAATATGCACAAAGTGATGTTGACTTGCTCCTGAATAATTATTCAAGAATATTAAGTGTTCACAGGCTCCACATTGTCAAAAGGAAGAAAACATCTTCAGACCTCTCATAAGGTTTGTAGAATGAGGACTTGTTAAATTTGGCCGTTCACAGTTGGATGGTTACTTGGGGTGGTTTAAGTTTTAACTTTTAATTCCTGTTTTCTGTTCAAATTTTCTTTGTATTTTAAACTTTTTTTTTTTTTCCTGAGCACTGTTTTCTATGTTATGACTAGTCTCAGAGATGAAGCGCTTCTGTTTCATTTAGGTTGAAAAGTTGCTGTTTGAAGCTGTTTTATGTGAATTTTGCCCCCTCTTTCAGAGCAAATAAGTTTTGTTTATTTTCAAGGGAACTATTTTTCAGAAAAATGATTCCCTGCAGGTTTGTGATGGTTTTAATACATCTATAAACAAGGCCATTTCCCCAGAACTGCCATTGTTACTTGAGAGAATTTTTTATTTGTCTCCATTCAAACCTATACCGTATTTGAAAATAATAGATTTTTATTTTATTTTATCTATTCAAATCTCACTTTAAGCTGTATTTACTCATTTCCAAGCCCCTTGGAAAATTTGACAGTAGGTACCCAGAGCTGCGTGAGACTACCTGCTCTGAGCTTTATTGGGTGTTTTCTACTTTTGTTTGCAAGAAGAAAAGATGTTTATACACTGGGTCTCTGACTGTTCCCCAACATAAGAGCCTCTCGTGTCTTAGCTTGGTTCCACTCTAAACAAAATATTCTTGAGAAGGCATCCATGCCCATCATGCCTTCAGTTGCATTACTGATTGCTTCGTCTCTGGAGGAGAATGAGGCTTTTTAAACAAGAGTTGCTCACAGTGAGGGCTGTTCTATGTGATTGGTGAAGTAGTCACTACTGGTTCGTGAGGAGATAAGTTAAAAATCGAGAGTAAGCATCTAAAAACTGACATTACAAATATATCCAAGTACATATTCACTGAACTCATCTCGAATAGGCCATACACCTGCACTGTTCAGTATGGTAGTCATTAGCTGCATGTGGCTAATTAGCATTTGAAATGTAGCTACTCTGAATTGAGATACCTGCAAATGTAAATTGAACATTGGATTTTAAAGGTTTAGTGTGATGAAAGAAATATAAAATACCTCATTGATAATATTCTTACATGTTGCAATGATAATATTTTTCATGTACTGGGATAAATAAAATGTAATATCGATATTGAGGTCACTTGTTTCTTTTTACTTTTTTTCCCCTTGAAATAGACCATATGTTTTAGTGCAGTATTAGGTTCCCCATAAAATGAGGAAAGTAAAAGAGTTCCCATAAACCTGCTGCCCCATACATGCGCAACCTCTCTTACTATCAATATCCCCTACTACAGTGGTACATTTGTTACAACTGATGAACCTATACTGACACATCGTTATCATCCTGTATTAGGCCGTTCTTGTATTGCTATAGTGAAATAACTGAGACTGGGTAATTTATAAAGAAAATAGGTTTAATTGGTTCATGGCTCCACAGGCTTTACATGAAGCATGATGCTGACATCTGTTCAGTTTCTGGGGAGGCCTCAGGAAACTTACACGATCATGGTGGAAGGCGAAGGGGAAGCAATGGTGGGGATACAGGTGCTACACACTTTTAAACAACCAGATCTTGTGATAACCCACTCACTCTCATGAGAACAGGATGAAGAGGATGTGCTAAACCATTCATGAGAAATCCACCCCCATGATTCAATCACCTTCCACCAGGCCCCACTTCCAACATTGGGGATTACAATTGAATATGAGATTTGGGTGGGGACACAGATCCAGACCATATCATACCCAAAGTCTATAGTTTACATTAGGATTCACTCTCAGTATTGTACATTCTGTGGGTTTGGACAAATATATAGTGACGTGTATTCACCATTGTAGTACCATACAGGTACTGCCCTAAAAATTCACTGGACTCCACCAATTCATTCTTTCCTCCCCTCAGCTCCTGGCAATCACTAATCTTTTTACTGTCACCATAGTTTTGCCTTTTCCAGAATGTCATGTAGTTGGAATTATACATTATTTAGTCTTTTCAGATTTGTTTCTTTCACATAGTAATATACATTTAAGCTTCCTCCATGTCTTTTCATGGCTGTATAGCTCATCTTTTTAGCACTGAAAAATATTTCATTGTCTGGATGTATCACAGCTTATTTATTCATTCACCTATTGAAGGACATATTGGTTGCTTCCAAGTTTTGGCAATTATGAATAAAGCTGTTATAAACATCTGTGTGCAGGTTTTTGTGTGGACATTAAGTGTTCAACTCATTTGGGTAAATACCAAGTAATGTGGCTACTGGACTGTATGGTAAGAGGATGTTTAATTTTTGTAAGAAGCTGCCAAACTCTCTTCTAAAGTGGCTGCCTTATTTTACATTCCCACCAGCAATGAATGACAGTTCCTGTTGCTCAACATCCTTGTCAGCATTTGATGTTGTCAATGTGTTGGATTTTGGCCATTCTAATAGGCATGTGGTGGTATCTTATTCTTATTTTAATTTGCAGTTCTCTAGTGACATGATGTGGAGCATCTTGGTATCTTTTCATATACTTATTTGCCATCTGTATATCTTCTTTGGTGAGGTATCTGTCCATGTCTTTTGCCCATTTTATCTACTTATTTATTCGACTAACCAAAAACCAAGTTTTTATTTCTTACTTCTTTTTTTTTTTTTTTTTTTTGAGGCGGAGTCTCGCTCTGTCGCCCGGGCTGGAGTGCAGTGGCCGGATCTCAGCTCACTGCAAGCTGTGCCTCCCAGATTTACGCCATTCTCCTGCCTCAGCCTCCCGAGTAGCTGGGACTACAGGCGCCCGCCACCTCGCCTGGCTAGTTTTGTATTTTAGTACCGACGGGGTTTCACCGTGTTCGCCAGGATGGTCTCGATCTCCTGACCTTGTGATCCGCCCATCTCGGCCTCCCAAAGTGCTGGGATTACAGGCTTGAGCCACCGCGCCCGGCCTTATTTCTTACTTCTATAAGTGTAGCTTGTTTTCTTGTGAGGAAATAGATCCATGCAGCTTAGCCACAATTCACATGTGGAAGCCCTCTTTTCTTGTCATAAGGATAAAATGACTGTTGCATGGTGATGCCAAAGACATCTGCCAGAACAGAATTTTCCTGAGGATTTTCATGGCAACACCTAGGCTGCAACTGATTAATTTTCATAGCATTTTCTCCAAAATTTTGTTCTTCATTAAAATTTTCTTAGTGATATAAGAAGAAAATTGCCTTTGCATTATGGCAAAGACAATAAAAGTAGTAAAAGTTTGTAGGCATCCCAGTATATTTTATTTAAAATGAGCTAGATATTTATGCATGTCATACTACATTAATACTTTTCTTTCTTCTTTTTTTCAAAATAATTTCAATTTCTATTCTAGATTCAAGAGGTATATGTGCAGGTTTGTTACCTGGATGTATTGCATGATATTGAGGATTTAAGCATGATTGATCCTGTCACCCAGGTACTGAGAAAAGTGCTCAATAATTAGTTTTCAGCCCTAGCCCCTCCCTCTCTCCTCCCTCTAGTAGTCCACAGTGTCAATTGTCACCATCTTTATGTCCATGAGTACCTATTGTTTAGCTCCCACTAATAAGTGATAACATGCAATACTTGGCTTTCTGTTCTTGTGTTAATTTTCTTAGCATACTGGCCTTCAGCAGCATCCATGTTGCTGCAAAGGACATGATTTCATTCTTTCATATGGCTGAGTAGTATTCCATGGTGTATAGGCACCACATTTTCTTGATCCAATCCACTGTTGATGGCCACATGAGTTGATTCCATGTCTTTGCCATTGTGAGTAGTGCTGTGATGAACATATGAGTGTGTGTATCTTTTTGGTAGAACAATTTATTTCCTTTTGGATATATACCCAGTAATGGGATTCTGTTAAGTGGTCAAATGGCAGTTCTGTTTTAAATTTTTTGAAAAATCTACAGACTGCTTTCCACAGTGGCTGAATTAATTTACATTTCCAACAACAGTGTATAAATGTTCACTTTTTCCATAGCCTCACCAGTAACTGTTATTTTTTGACTTTTTAATAATAGGCATTTTGACTGGTGCAAGATGGTATCTCATTGTGGTTGTGATTTCTGTTTCTCTGATGGTTAGTGGTGCTGAGCATTTTTTCATATGTTTGTTGGCTGCTTGTGTCTTCTTTTGAGAAGTGTCTGTTTCTGACTTATGCCCATTTTTTAATGGGGTTCTTTGCATTTTGCTTGTTGAATTGTTTAAATTCCTTACAGATTCTGGAGTAGAATCTTTAGACAGATGAAATCTTTGCCAGATGCATAGTTTGCAAATATTTTCTCCCATTCTGTAGGTTGTCTGTTTAGTCTGTTGGCAGTTTCTTTTGCTGTACAGAAGCTCTTTAGTTTAATTAGATGTGTGGCCTTTTTTCTGGGATCCCTATTCTGTTCCTTTGGTATATGGAACCGAAAAGTGTCTGCTTTTGTCCCAGTACCATTTTGTTTTTGTTACTGTAGGCTCGTAGTATAGTTTGAAGTTGGGTAATGTGATGCCTCTGGCTTTATTCTTTTTGCCTAGGATTACTTTGGCTATTCAGGCTCTGTTTTGGTTTCATGTGAATTTTAGAATAGTTTTTTCTAGTTCTGTGAAAAATGATGCTTGTATCTTTTTTTTTTTTTTT
>NW_016806313.1:15578-23697 GCF_001698545.2 Rhinopithecus bieti
AAAATTGACAAATGGGATCTAATTAAACTAAAGAGCTTTTGCACAGCAAAAGAAACTACCATCAGAGTGAACAGGCAACCTACAGAATGGGAGAAAATTTTTGCAACCTACTCATCTGACAAAGGGCTAATATCCAGAATCTACAAAGAACTCAAACAAATATACGAGAAAAAAACAAACAACCCCATCAAAAAGTGGGGAAAGGATATGAACAGACATTTCTCAAAAGAAGATATTCATACAGCCAACAGACACATGAAAAAATGCTCATCATCACTCGCCATCAGAGAAATGCAAATCAAAACCACAATGAGATACCATCTCACACCAGTTAGAATGGCAATCATTAAGAAGTCAGGAAACAACAGGTGTTGGAGAGGATGTGGAGAAATAGGAACACTTTTACACTGTTGGTGGGAGTGTAAACTAGTTCAACCATTATGGAAAACAGTATGGCAATTCCTCAAGGATGCTTGTATCTTGATAGGAAGTGTTGAATCTGTAGATTGCTTTAGGCAGTATGGGCATTTTAATGACATTGATTTTTCTAATCCATGAGCATGGGATTTTTTTCCATTTGTTTGTATGTATTACATATGCTTTTTTGAGCAGTGTTTTGTAGTTCTTCTTGCAGAGATCTTTCATCTTCTTGGTTAGATGTATTCCTAGGTACTTTCGGGGGGCTATTGTAAATGAGATTGCACTCTTGATTTGGCTCTCAGCTTGCACATCATTGGCGTATGGAAATGCTACTGAGTTTTGTACATTGATTTTGTACCTTGAACTTTTACTGAAGTCATTTATCAGTTCCAGAAGCCTCTTGGCAGAGTCAGCATTTTCTAGGTATAGAATCATATCATCCATGAAGATAATTTGACCTCTTTTCCTATTTGGATGACTTTCATTTCTTTCTCTTGCCTGATTGCTCTGGCAACAACTTCCAGTACTATGTTAAATAGAAGTGGTGAGAGTGGTGAGAGTGGGCATCCTTGTGTTATTTCAGTTCATAAGGGAAATGCTTCTGGTTTTTGCCCATTCAGTATAATGTTGGCCATGGGTTTGCCATAGATGGTTCTTATTATTTTGAGGTATTTTCTTTTAGTGCCTAGTTTCTTAAAGGTTTTTTCATGAAGGGTTGTTGGATTTTATCAAAAGCTTTTTTCTGCAAATATTGAGATGATCCTACGATTTTTGTTTTTAATTCTGTTTATATGGTAAATCACATTTATTGATTTGCATATGTTGAACCAACCTTGCGTCGCAGGAATAAAGAGTGCTTGATCATGGTTAATTAAGTTTTTGATGTGCTGCTGGATTTGGTTTGCTAGTATTTTGTTAAGGATTTTTGCGTTTATGTTCATCAGGGATATTGGCCTGTAGTTTTCTTTTTTCAGTGTGTCTTTGCAAGGTTTTGGTATCAGGGTGATGCTGGCTTTGTAGAAAGTGTTAGGAAGGAGTCCTTCCTCCTCTATTTTTTGGCATAGTTTCAATAGAATTGGTACTAGCTCTTCTTTGTATGTCTGGTAGAATTCGGCTGTGAATCCATCTGGTTGCGGTTTTTTTTTGGTTGGTAGGTTTTTTTTATTACTGATTCAATTTTGGAACTTTATATTGGTCTGTTCAGGGTTTCAATTTCTTCCTAATTTAATCTTGGGAGATTGTGTGTTTCCAGGATTTGCCCATTTCCTCTTGAGTTTTTAGTGTGTGTGCATAGAGGTGTTCATAATAGTCTCTGAAGATCTTTTGTATTTTTGTGGGATCAGTTGTAATGTCACCTTGATTATTTCTGATTGTGCTTATTTGGATCTTCCCTCTTGTTTTCTTTGTTAATCTAGCTAGTGGTCTATCAGTCTTGTTTACTCTTTCAAATGACCAACTTTTGGCTTCATTTTGATTATTTGGGTCTTTCATTGGATGTTTGGGTCTCAGTTTTGTTCAGTTCTGCTCTGATTTTAGTTACTCTTTTTTCTTCTCCTAGCTTTGGGGTTAGTTTGCTCTTGTTGTTCTAGTTCCTTTAGGTGTGACATTATATCATTAATTTGAAATCTTTCTAACTTTTTGAAGTAGGCATTTAGCCCTGTATACTTTCCTCTTAACATTGCTTTTGCTACATCCCAAAGATTTTGATGTGTTGTGTCTCTTTTCATTTGTTTCAAATAATTTCTTGATTTCTGCCTTAATTTTATTGTTTACCCAATAGTCGTTCAGAAGCAATTGTTTAATTTCCATGTAATTATGTGGTTTTGAGAGATCTTCTTGGTATTGATTTCCATTTTTATTCCACTGTGGTCCAAGAGTATGGTTGGTATGATTTTGATTTTTTTTTTTAATTTATTGAAACTTGCTTTATGGCCAAGCATGTGGTCATTCTTGGAGTATGTTCCATATGCAGATGAGAAGAATGTATATTTTATGTGTGATGGCTGGAGTATTCTGTAGATGTCTATTAGGTTCAATTGGTCAAGTGTCAAATTTAAGTCCAGAACTTCTTTGTTAGTTTTCTGCCTCAATGATCTGCCTAATGCTGTCAGTGAGGTGTTGAAGTCCCTCACTATTATTGTGTTGCTGTCTAAGTCTTTTATAGGTTTGGAAGTACTTACTGTTTTATGAATCTGGGTGCTCCAATGCTGGGTATGTATGTATTTAGGATAGTTAAGTCTTCTTGTCAAATTGAACCCTTTATCATTATGCGATGTCCTTCTTTGTCCTTTTTTACTTGTTAGTTTAAAGTCTGTTTCATCTGATGTAAGAAGAGTGACTCCTGCTATTTTTTTGTGTTCCATTCGTGTGATAGATCTTTCTCTCATCCTTTACTTTGAGCCTATGGATGTCTTACATGTGAGATGAATCTCTTGAGGACAGCAGATGAATGGGTCTTATTTTTGTAATCCAACTTACCATTCTGTGCCTTTTACATGGGGCATTTAGACCATCTATATTCAAGGTTAATATTGATATGTGAGGTTTTAATCCTGTCATAAAGTTGTTATCTGGTTGCTTTGTAGATTCTATTGTGTAGTTGTTTTATAGGATCTGTGGGCTATGTGCTTAAGTGTGTTTTTGTGGTAGCAGATATTGTTTCATTTTCATGTTTAGAACATTCTTAAGGATCTTCTGTAAGGTTGGTCTAACATTAATGAATTCCCTTAGCACTTACTTATCTGGAAAACATTGTACTTCTCCTTCCCTTATGAAGCTTAGTTTGCTTTTGCCAAATTTAAAATCAACGTGTTTGTTTTCTCATTGTTGAGTTTTAAGAGTTCTGTGTATATTTTTGATGTGAATAAGTTCTTTATCAGATCTATCTTTTGCAAATATTTTCTCCAAATCTGTGGCTTTTCTATTATCCTCTTGACAGTGTCTTTTGCAGAGCAGAAAAATTTAATTTTAATGAAGTCTGGCCTATCAAGTATTTCTTTCATGAGTCATACCTTTGGTGTTATATCTAAAAAGTCATCTCTATGCAGTAGGTTGTCTAGATTTTCTCTGAGATTATTTTCCAGAAGTTTTATTTTATACCTTTGTTTATGATCTGGTTTGGGTTAATTTTGATGAAGTGTGTAAAGTCTCTGTCCAGATTTATGTTTTTGCATGTGATTTCCAGTTGTTCTAGCACCATTTGTTAAAAAGAATGCCCTTGCTCTATTGTATTGCTTTTAATCCTTTGTCAAAGATTAGTTGACTGTATTTATGTGGGTCTGTTTCTGGGCTCTCTATTTTGTTCCATTGATCTATTTATCTATTCTTTTGCCTATACTACACTGTCTTGATTATTCCAGCTTTATAATAAGTGTTGAAGTCAGGTAGTGTGAGTCTGCCAACTTTGTTCTACTCCTTCAATATTTTGTTGACTCTTCTGGGTCTTTTGGCTCTCCATATATACTTCAGAGTCAGTTTTCTTTGTATCCACAAAATAATAGATTTTGATGGGGATTGGGTTGAATCTATGGATCAAGTTAGGAATAACTGACATCATGACAATATTGAGTCATCATCTTTTCCTGTTTAATGTGGCTATGAGAAAATTAAAATTATGTATGTAGTTCAACTTACATTTCAATTTAGCAGTGTGGGTATAGACCACTCTGAGTGCTGTTTACAAGTAGTTTGAGAAGCACTGCTCTCTACACCCTGGTGCCATTATGGCGTCTTGTTAGATAAAGCAAGAACTGGTCTCTTCTGGTAGTTTTTCTTCTTTCTGATTATTATTTACTTTAAATACCTTCTAGGATCATTGGCACCTTCTCAGGGTTTGTCCCCAAGTCACCTAACATCCCAGAATTAGCATATCTCACTGAAGTCAGTCAAACTTGCATAAATTGGGTGTTATTTACCCTAAAGTACGCTATGTGTGTGTATGTGTGTGTGTGTGTGTGTGTGTGTGTGTGTGTGTGTTCAAAAGCATTAATCTTCCCAGCTCCCGTGGAGCTACTTACATATGGACTGGGGCCCTGTTTGAGATTGTGGACACTTTACCTCTGTGGCTACTGCTTTCCTGACCCTAGCTTGTGTGATCAGTTCATCATCATCTCCAGATTCAACATATTGATGGGCAAATCTACCCCCTACTCTCAAACTGAGCTCCAGTATAGCCTCCTCTGTGAAACTGCCCCACCCCTTGCCCTGAGCTGGATGTTCTGTCACACGACTTCCCATAGTACCTGCTTCTTTTCCTAAATTTGAACATTTACTTGGTTACATAGTAAATGCGGTCTACTAAGCCTTCCTCACTTGACATCCCTAGAGTACAGGGAGTTCGCTTTATTTGTCTTAGTAATGATAGTATCTAGACAATTCAATGTATAATGTAACACTTTACAATATCCCTCAGATTGAAGCTGCAATGAGTTTTAAAAAGTCAGTAATGTATTTTGGGTGGCCAGTGTCATTCATCCAATCAACAAATATTTTTTGGCTATGTCCTTTGCAGAATGCTGTTCTGGGTAATTTAGAGGGGATATGGTCTCTCCTCTCTAAAGAAGCCACATCAGTTATCCTTCTCTGTCATTCAGCCTCCAAATCCCCTTCTCATGTGTGAAGTCTCACTTTATGAGACTTGGTGGTGAGAAGGATCCACCTTCTATTAGGAAAACTTAAAATGCCAGATCCTCACGTTTAAAACTTCCTTTGCAGCTAAAGCATGGGCACTTGACTAAGGTTTGACAACTCAGATATATTCCTTCCACACTGGACCTGGGAGTAGTGACTCAAAGAAGCAGGCACTGTGGGGAATCCTTGGATTCCCAAGGAGCAGTGTGAGTGGTACAGTGGCAGTGTCTGGCGTTTTTGGGTGATAGCAGTGAAATCCTCTCCAGTTTATAGAGGAGAGGTATTGGGTATTGTTTTCAGCTGAGTTCTCCGGACCTTTTGGCATTTCTGTGAGCCACCAAATATCCTTTTGATGAATTCCTTTTCAATCTAAATTAGTCAGAGTTATTTTCTGTTGCTGACCACTAAATATATTGACTTATTCAGGATAATAAGAAATAAATATATGAAAAGTGAAATGACAATTGAACATCCCAGTATAGAAAATGTCACAAAAGTGGCAGATTTGGTGAAAAATGAACCACGTGAGAAATATGCTATTATTGAAGAGGTAATGGATTCAGCAAATTGCTTCAGTAATCTGAGAGGCTTCACAGAGGAGGTGGCCTTGCCTTAGGCTTGGAGAGTGGGCTGGGCACATGGATAGACTCACTGCTGTGAAAAATATGAATGAAGTAAAAGATGTGCATCCAGTCATAAAGTAGATTTGATCGTAAAGGATCTACAGAAAATATCAAAGTAGAAAAGGCCAATATTTACCTGAAAGGAGGCTTGCCAGATTTAGCAAATAACAAAAGGATGCCCCGTTAAATTTGAATTTCAGATAATGCATAATTTTTAAGGGCATGTCCCTAATACATGTTTTATAGTTTTTATGAGTTATTATATAATTTAGAAATTTATGATTAAATTTTTTTTAGCATAAGTGAACACTTATTTTATCTGATGACTCTACCTGGAAGGGGATACAGAACTTGAGTAGAAGAGCCTGGAATTACCAAAAGAAAATTTCTAGGACTAGTGAATTTGAGCTCAGCTTTAAAGGAGATTTGGCAGTCAAGCGAAGAGTCAAGTCAGGAACAAACGCCCATTCACAATTGCAACAAAAAGAATAAAATACCTAGGAATACGGCTAACTAGGGAGATGAAAAATCTCTAGAAGGAGAACTATAAACCACTGCTCAAAGAAATCACAGATGACACAAACAAATGAAAAAACATTTTATGCTCATGGATAGGAAGAATCAATATCAGTAAAATGGCCATACTGCCCAAAGCAATTTATAGATTCTATGCTATTCCTATCAAACTACCATTGAGATTCTTCACAGAACTAGAAAAAAACTATTTAAACCAAAAAAGAGCCCAAATAGCCAATGCAACCCTAAGCAAAAAGAACAAAGCTAGAGGCATCATGCTACCCGACTTTGAACTATACTACAGGGCTACAGTAACCAAAACAGCATTGTACTGGTACAAAAACAGACACATAGAGCAATGAAACATAATAGAGAATGCAGACATAAGACTGCACACCTATAGCCATCTGACCTTCTACAAATCTGACAGAAACAAGCAATGGGGAAAGGATTCCCTATTTAATAAATGGTGCTGGGAGAATTGGTTAGCCATATGCAGAAAATGGAAACTGGACCCCATCCTTACAGGTTATACAAAAATCAACTCAAGATGGATAAAAGGCTTAAATGTAAAACCCAAAACTATGAACACCCGGGAAAATAACTTAGGCAATACCAATCAGGACATAGTCCCCAGTAAAGATTTTATGACAAAGATGCCAAAAACAATTGCAACAAAAGCAAAAATTGACAAATGGAATCTAATTAAACTAAAGAGCTTCTGCCCAGCAAAAGAAGCTATCAACAGAGTAAGCAGACAACCTACAGGATGGGAGAAAATTTTTGCAAATGATGCATTGGCAAAGGTGTAATATCCAGTATCTATAAGGAACTTAAACAAATTTACAAGAAAAAAACCTGAACAACCCCATTAAAAAGTGGGCAAAAGACATGAACAGACACTTTTCAAAAGAAGACATACATGTGGCCACCAATCATATGAAGAAAAGCTTATCACTTATCATTAGAGAAATGCAAATCAAAACCACATGAGATACCATCTCACGCCAGTCAGAATGGCTATTATGGAAAAGTCAAGCAGTAACAGATGCTGGTGATGTTGTGGAGAGAAAGGAATGCTTATACGCTGTTGGTGGGAGTGTAAAGTAGTTCAACCATTGTGGAAGACACTGTGATAATTCCTCAAAGACCTAAAGACAGAAATACCATTTGACCCAGCAATCTCATTACTGGATATATACCCTAAGGAATATAAATAATATAATATAATATAATATAATATAATATAATATAATAGTATGAATATAAAAATGAATATAAATTATATAATTATATAATAGCTATATTATATAACTATTATACATCCAGTAATGTTTTATTACAAGAATATATGTACTTGTATGCTCATTGCATCGTTATTCACCATAGCAAAGGCATGAAATCAACCTAAATGCCCATCAATGGTAGACTGGATAAAGAAAATGTGATACATATACACCATGGAATACTATGCCACCATAAAAAGGAAAGAGATCATGTCCTTTGCAAGGACATGGATGCAGCTGGAGGTCATTATCCTTAGCAAACTAATCCAGGAACAGAAAACCAAATACCGCATGTTCTTACTTATAAGTGGGAGCTAAATGATGAGAACACATGGAAACATGGTGGGGAACAGTACACACTAGGGCCTGTTGGAGAGAGGAGGGTAAGAGGAGGGAGAGGATCAGGAAAAATAACTAATGGGTACTAGACTTAATACCTGGGTGATGAAATAATCTGTACAACAAACCCCCTGTCACAAGTTTGCCTATGTAACAAACCTGCACATGTACCCCGAACTCAAAATAAAAGTTAAAAAGAAAGAAACACAAGCAAAAATAAAGGAGGTTTGGAATATGGAGCAAAAGGTGATGAAGGAAATTAAAAATGCCAATTAATTAAACTTCTACTGTTTTCTGGATGCTCTA
>NW_016806313.1:24791-44586 GCF_001698545.2 Rhinopithecus bieti
AAAAAAAAAAAAAAAAAAAAAAAAATTGGAGGACAAATATCTTTGAAAGAGTTGATGCATCAGTCTGGAACTCTACCCCGAACTCTAATCTTCAGTGTGTTCTTTTTTTAA
Source organism: Rhinopithecus bieti (assembly GCF_001698545.2). Classification (NCBI taxonomy): domain Eukaryota; kingdom Metazoa; phylum Chordata; class Mammalia; order Primates; family Cercopithecidae; genus Rhinopithecus; species Rhinopithecus bieti. The sequence continues at coordinate 24,903 of NW_016806313.1, forward strand.
AATAAGGTGACATAATCCAGTTTTGGAGTTTTTACAGCTGTTCTTTGCATTGACAATTATACTGTATGCTGTGTACCCTGACTTGCATGCTATGCCTTAACTGATTTTTGGTCATGGTCTTTTTTTCACTGTACTGAATTTCAAAGTTATTGTCTATTTCAGTCACTGACATTATGGTTATCTTTAGAGAAAATTAAACAAGTAAACCATTTACATGCCCTAAGTAGATGGAAAATGATCTAAAATGGCATGCTTCTTTCCTGGAGTTCTCTTTGCCAAACTCTTGGGCTAATCATCTAAATATTTGGATTCGACAATTTCTGTTGGATCCATTTGTCTCATGACTGTTATGTTCAAAATTCCAGATGTGGAATTTGTCCCTCAAGATTTTATTTAACAAAGATGTTACTCTGGTTTGGCAAAATGTCTTAAAGGTGGTGAGCAACAATGGCTTAAATATTTAGTGTATTTGAATACTGCCTTCTCAATAGGAAAATATATTGCATTCTTTGATTGGATAATTAAAATATACTAAATGTTGTGTTTGGGCAGTAAAACCTAATTAAACACCCTGATGGAAAATAAGGCTCAGGGTCCTGTGGCAGGTCTGTAACCTTTAAACCAGAAGAGAGGGGGGCCCACATACGCGCATTCATGGTTTTGGTCATTTAGAAGGACGTCCAATTTTGCGGCTTCTTAACTGACTGCCAAGAGAGGGATGGGATGGATGTTCTGAGCACTATCTAGCTTAATGCAATTTAGGAAAGTTACCTCCCGAGCTATAATGAGGAGTTCCCCCTACCTGTTGAGCTCATGCCCACAGAGAACTTGATTGTGGTTCTGGGCCAGAGCAAAGGCTGGACTTGCAACTCCTAATCCACTTAGCTGCTGAATTCCCTTTCTGAGGGGCTTTTCCTTCTGGTGCCAAGCTTCTGTTTTCAGAGCAGAGTCATCTGATGTTTCACACACAGGCTTTCCTTGCTTCTCTTTCTCTTTTTCAGCTCACAGTAGCCCAGGCCTTTGGGAAGCTTCTATAACAGGCCTTGGTGAAGTTCCAGATATGTGAGGGTGGCAACTCAGATCGGAAAATAACACTGGGACCTAAATGCTAGTTTCGATATCCTTCTTTGGTGCTTGTCTGTTTGAATGTGGCAGACATGACCGTACATGAAAGATTTGATTGGTTGATTCATCATGGCTCACTGACTGATAGGCCTCTGAGATATATGTGTCTCTCCTCTGGTGTCCCAAGCTTTAGGGAGGGAGTCTCTCCATGCCAAACTTTACTCCCTTCTTCCCTGATCCCAGTACCATCTGGCCTCCCTCCTCTTGTGGTAGAAGCTTAAGTATTAATGTTTTGAAGAAACCAAGAATCCCTATGTCTTAGCTTGTGTTATGAACTGCATGTTTGTGTCGTCCCCCCACCCCAGATTTCTATGTTGAAATCTTCACACCTAAGGTGATGGTATTAGGGAAGTGGGGCCTTTCGAAGGTGAGTAGCTCATGATGGTGGAGCACCCCATGCATGGAGTTAGTGCCCTTATCAGGAGATATGAGAAAGATAATTTTTTCTTGGCCATGTGAGGATACAATAAAAAGATGGCCATCTGCAAACCTGGAAGCAGCCCCTCACCAGGCACTGGACCTGCTGGCACCTTGATCTTGAACTTCCCAGCCTCCAGAACTGTGTGAAATAAATGTCTGTTGTTTAAGTCATCCAGTCCATAACATTCTGTTACAGCAGCCTGAACTGACTAAGGCAGATTGGGTTCCCCCAGAACCTGACCCTGAGACAAGGATTTGAAATCAAAGAATTAACTTGTGAAGTTATTCTAGGAAACAGTAGTAGGGGAGTGGGAAAGAGACAAGGGGAAAGGAAGGAAGGTGCAGTATCAAGCAGGTTACATCTGTGGGCAACTGAGGTCAGTTCCACGGGAGATCTCTGGGAGAGAGTGTGGACCATGCCTCAGAGTTACCTGAGCAAGAAAGCTGGGGTATTAATCCCCCAACTCTCCGAAATCATCCTCTCTGGGCTGCTCACAAGGGAATTAGCTTCCTAAAGCATTTGCTTCACTGAACTCCATGATAAATACCAAGGAAGAGAGAGACTTGCTGGTTTAGATGAAAAATTAAAGCACTGATACGTTTAGGAGAACCGATGCCCATTTTGATTCTTGGCAACTTCTTCTCATTCTGTCTTTTAGGGAAGAAAGTGGTGAAGGATTGTTACAATACCCAAGTCCTCCTGTCTAGTAGGAGAGCCTGAGGGCCCAGTTGCTTCTGACCTGAGCTGTAACTATCTTTTTCATAGAGATTGCTCTAACTTCTCCCTACTTCTGAGTGCATCTGACACATGGTTCACAAATAAGCCCTTCTGAAAATGCTACTTTTCTTTGCTGCTCATCTCCGTAACCTGGCTTCTAAAGTTACTTTCCCTAATTTGATTCTAGCCTACTTGCCAGGCATATCTCCTGTCTGCACTCTATGCTCCATCCAAATGAGGTTATCCCGGGTCAGCTTTAGGGTTTCTCTCTTCTGGACTTCAACTTATGTTGTTCCTTCCCCCTGGAATACCCTCCATGAAACTTGTTCTTACTTTATTTGGTTTGTTGAAATCCTACCAAGTCTTTAAAGCCCCACCTAGATTTCTCTTTAATGAACCCATTTCCTTGCCCTTTAGCTCTCTGCGACACTTTTACTACTGTCTTCTATTGTTTCTGGTATGCGCGTTCTCTATTCTATTAGATTTTAAATGTCTTGGGGGTAAGGACCATGTTTTATTCATCTCTATATCATTCCACATTCATCCAGTTAATTTAACAAAGATTCATTGAGTGTCAGAGACTGCATTCAAAACTGGAGTTCCAAAGATAAATGAGACGTAGCCCTTACTCTCAAGGGAGCTCACAGGCCAGGCAAAAGGGAGTGACTAGTGTAAATAAGTGTGTGTATCCATCTCGGTGCCTCAAATATTAGAGAACGGGCAAAGATCCTGAGCGCAGAGAATGAATGAAGGTACAGGGAGAACGTTTATTCTCATCTTATTTCCTGCAAATGCTCAGAAATTAGTTTAGGAAGATAGTTTTTTTTTAGGGTAGAAAATGAACATACAGTAGTCTTCCCTTATTTTTCAGAATATGTTCTATGACCCCCCAGTGGATGTTTGAACCCGGGGATAGTACTGAACCCTATATATACTAGGTTTTCTCCTATTCCTACATACCTCTGATAAAGTTCAATTTATACATTAGACACAGCAAGAGATTAGCAATAATAACTAATGACAAAATGGAACAATTATAACAATATACTGTAATAAAAGCTATGTGTATGTAGTCTTTCTCTCTCTCTCAAAATATCTTACTGTATGTAATATTTTTGGACTGTGATTGACTGCAGGTAGCTGAAACCTTGGAAAGTGAAACAGTGAATAAGCAGGGAATATTGTAATTAGATTATGGTGGGAAGCACTTCTGTGTATCTCTCTCAGGGTGACAGAATGGTTTAGAAAAGGGCAATAAGCTGCAGAATCAGATTACTCTGAGTTTGAATTCTAGCTGTGCCGATTTATAGTTATGTGACTGTGAGTTATCTGCTTATTTCCTTATGTATAAAAGAGATAATACCCAACTAATAGCATAGCTGTAAAATTAAATGAGATAATATTTGCATAGGGCCTAGCAAATGTTTGGAACTTATTAGATGCTTGATAACTAATGGGCTTCACCCTACCATCTCTGCTTTTAAAAAATAAAGGGAATTTTTTATTTTCTGTCTATACAAGAACAATCTGGGTGGAGAGAGGTTTGATCTCTTCACTTTTCTCTACCTAACTGGAAAGCTTTTAACTTACATTTCTTTTTCATTGCTTTTGAGTCTCCATGCCAATTTCAAGCATAGATTTCAGGTACTATTGGGCTCAGTGGTGGAAAGAGGGAGAAGCTGGCCTTCCTTTGGAGCATCTAAAGAAAGACCTTTAGATAGGGTAATGTTCTAAAAGTAGGACTTGCTTTTAGAAATTAGATCTCCTTTCCACTCGAATTTGTGAATCATTAGAGCTTAAATAGTCCTTATGGTTTTTCTATTTTTAGATCATTTCCATTTATTTTTAGAGGATTCAATGAAAAGATGCTGGTTTTGGTGCCCTGGAGTCAGCTTTTTTCTCTATCTTTTCTTCCAATAAACAATTAGTGAATACCTACTGAATACCAGGCGCTGAGTAATGAGCAAGTAGTGAGCAAAACAGACAAGGGCACTGCCCCCACAGACCTTATAACTTGGGCAATGGGGGCTGGCAGTGATTAAATAATTACATGGATAAATGTATAATGCTAAACTCTGAAAAGAAATGAAACAGAAATTCTAGGAAACTCTGAGCACTGTACTAATCTACATGAAAATTAAATTCTAGGAATCTCTAAGCCCCGTACCAGTCTAGGTGGTGACTCATAAAACTTTCTGGAGGAGGGGGGGGGCATTTGAATTGATTCGGATTTGTGAGTGAAAGGTGCTAATGAGGCAAAAGGAGTTGGGGTGGGTCTACGCACACTGGGAGAAGGGATGACTTATGAGTGCCGCCTGAAGCTTGCAGGGACATGATTTGACCTTGGAACACGAAAGAGACCAAGAAACAAGGCTAAAGAGGTTGGTGGAGACCAGAATTTGTAGAGCTTGGTGTGCCATGGGAAGGCATTGGTTTTTGTGGGAGACTTTTGAAGGATTTTAAGAGGACTGATGTGATTAGACTTGCATTTTGAGAAAGTTTTTTGGCTGTCCTATGGAAAATAGATTGGAGGGCCTAAGAATGGAAGCTAGGAGAACAGTTAGGGTAGATCAGGTGAGAGTCGATGGAAGCTTCATTTGGGGACTTGGCTATGTGACTGGGGAGAAAGGAATGGAGTCCAGAGAGATTTAGGAAGTAAACTAGATAGCATTAGGTGATGGATTGACTATGAGGATGGGGCCTGGCTTGTAATCTTACTCTTTAATCAGTAAAGCTCTAAGAAACATGCACATGCTGATGACCATTGTAAAAATCACCTGCAACCTCAGAGATGTTCAAGGTGATCAAGGGGCCCAAGAGAACACTAGGCTGTGTGTGAGGAGAATACTTTTCTTTGCAGTCTTCACAAACCATTGAACTTTGCTAGATCTGAATTTTGCCATCTGCAAAACAAATGGGTTGTATTAAATGAGCTCCACACATGAACTGCATACAGCTCTCTATTCTTAAGGAGCAAATCAATCAATCTTAGATTTTCTATATTAACACTTTACATTTGCAGAACAATTACTGTGTGTGTGTATGTGTGTGTGTGTGGTGGGGGAAGGTGCTTTCACATTAATGATCACATAGATTTTCATAACAGTCTTGTGAACTCTTAATGTTTTCTCCCCGGTGGCCAAATGAAGAGACTGAGATCCAGGAAGATTCAAAAGTTTGTCTAAGATTACAAATTGTTGGCAAAATTAGAGACCTTAAGGCTGAGTGTGGTGGGTCACAACTGTAATCCTAGCACTTTGAGAGGCCGAGACTGGAGGATTGCTTGAAGCCAGGAGTTGAAGACCAACCTAGGCAGCAAAGCAAGATGACTCCATCTCTAAAAAATACCCAAAAACATAGAGTCTGTAAGTCTCCTAATTTTTTCTGACCCCCTTTTATTAGCTCTTTCTTTCTTCTATTGTATATTTATATGGCTTTGTATTCTGTTTATCCCCCTTCCATTCCATTATTTTTAAGTATTCCATCCAAGAAGGCAGAGTGAGGCAGTGTAACTTCCTTTCAGTACTTCTGATATTTGATTTGAAACTATGCGCTCACTTGAAGCTTGGACTTCTTTGTGATTATTCTTACCACTCCTGACCCAGTTACTAAGAATAAATAATAATTTGGGCAAATTTCAAGTGTTCATATAGAGAAAATATAAGCAGATACAGAGGTCATGAAAGACTGGCCTGATTAGGAAGAAGTCTATTATTATGATGTCTTTCAACTTTTGCTTCCAAAACCAGGCAGTCACCATTTTATAAGTGGGTTTGGTTCTAAAACAATATTATAAATGGTGTTGAATATTGGAACTGATCATTTTTGAACCCTATTTGACATGTTCTATATCTCAAAAAGATTCAGCTCAAGAGAAAAATCCAGCCCAATGAATAGCTATTATTTGAGGGCAGTCTTTCCTTCCTGGTTAACTGGGCTGGACACTTATCCAGAAGGTCATTTGGTCTCCATTCAACAAACAAATATCCAGCCAGTTCTGATTGTTCACCTACTGTGTCAGTTTGTTCTTGCACTGCTATAAAGAAATACCTGAGGCTGGGTAATTTATAAAGAAAAGTGGTTTAATTGACTTATGTTCTGCAGGCTATACAGCAAGTATAGTACTGGCATCTATTTGGCTTCTGGTGAGATCTCAGGGATCTTTTACTCATGTTCGAAGGTGAAATAGGAGTAGACATGTAACACGACAAGAGAGTAAGCAAGAGAGAGAGGGTGGGGAGGTCCCAGGCAAATCTGAAACCCAGCAAGGAAAGCATTAAATCTTCAAGCTCCAACACAATCCTTGACTCCATGTCCTACATCCTAGTGTGAGGGGTGAGCCCCCAAGGCCTTGGGCAGCCCTACTCCTGTGACTTTGCTGGATGCAGTCCATGTGGCTGCTCTCAGGGGATGGAGTTGAGTGCTTATGGTTTTCCAGGCAGAGAGTGCAAGCTGCCGGTGAATCTACCTTTCTGAGGTCCTGAGGGCAGTGGCTCCTCTCTCACAGCTCCACTAGGCAGTGCCTCGGTGGGGACTCTGTGTGGGGGCTCCAACCCCAGATTTCTCCTCAGCATTGCCCTAGTAGAGTTTCACTGTGGGGGCTCTGCGCCTGCAGCTGGCTTCTGTCTGCTCACCCAGACTTTCTCATACATCCTCTGAAGTCAAGGCAGAGGTTGTCAAGCCTCCTTTACTCTTGCATTCTGTGCACTTATAGGCTTAATACCACCTGGAAACCACCAAGGCTTATGGCAGGTTACCATCTCCAAAGTTGCAGCCTGACCTGTACCAGGGGCCCTTTGAGCTGAGTCTGGAACTGGAGCAGCTGGGATTTGGGAAGCAGTGTCCTGAAGTGGCTCAGGGCAGTGATGCCCTGGGTCTGGCCCCTGAAACCATTCTTCCCTCCCAGGCCTCTAGGCTTGCAATAGGAGGGGTTGCTTTGGAGATTTATGAAAAAGCCTTTAGGGCCTTTTTCCCATTGTCTGGGATATTAGCACTTGGCTCTCTTTTAGTTTTGCAAATCTCTCTATCAAGTGGTTGCTCTGTAGCCTGCTTGGGTTCTTTCTCTATCACAGGGCCATGCTGCAAATTTTCCAAACTTTTATGTGCTCTGTTTCCCTTTTAAATATAAGTTCAAACTTTACATCACTTCTTTGTTCCCACATCTGATTGTATGTTGTTAGAAATATGCCACTTCTTGAATGCTTTACTACTTAGAAATTTCTTCCATTAGATACCCTATGTAATCACTCTTAAGTTCAAACTTCCACAGATTTCCGGGGCATGAACATAATATACCCAAGCTGTTTGTTAAGGCATAACATAGGTGATCTTTAACTGCAGTTCCCAATAAATTCCTCATTTCCATCTGAGACCTTGTCAGCCTGACCTTCACTGTCCATATTTATTTTTCTTTTCTTTTCTTTTTCCTTTCCTTTCCTTCCCTTTCCCTTTCCTTCCCTTCCCTTCCCCCCTTCCTTCCTTTCTTTTCTTTTCTTTTCTTTCTTTCTTTTTCTTTCTTTCTTTCTTTCTTTCTTTCTTTCTTTCTTTCTTGATGGAGTCTCTCTCTGTCACCCAGGGTGGAGGGCACTGGCACAATCTCAGCTCAGTGCAACCTCCACCTCCTGGGTTCAAGTGATTCTCCTGCCTCAGCCTCCCAAGTGGCTGGAATTACAGGTGTGCACCACCATGCCTGGCTAATTTTTGTATTTTTAGTAGAGACAGAGTTCCACCATGTTGGCTAGGCTGGTCTCGAACCCCTGACCTCAAGTGATCTGCCCACCTTGGCCTCCCAAAATGCTGAGATTACAGGTGTGAGCCACTGTGCCCAGTCTACTGTCCATATTTCTATCAGTATTTTGGTCACAACCAATTAACAAGTCTATAAGAAGTTCCAAACTTTCCGTCATCTTCCTGTCTTCTTCTTAGCCCTAGAAACTTGTCCCAGCTCTGCCTATTACCCAGTTCCAAAGTCACTTCCACGTTTTCAGGTATCTTTATAGCAACACTCCACTCCTTGGTACCAATTTTCCTACCATGTTCCCATTTCTTACCTTTTTTCTTCTGGAACCTTCTAATTTTCTACATAGAGGATACTGCTTCACTAGTCTAAACTAGAAAAACAGAAAGAAAGCCCACAATAGCCTGGAAATCCTCAACACTCCATAGAGGTAAAAGCCTGAAAAGTCCATTGGCCAAAAAGAATCTTTGGCCTGTGTCTCACTATCCACTGCTGCATAACAACCCCAAAACTCAGTGCTCTAAACCAACAACAAATTTGTTACATCTTATGAATTCATGGGTCACAAATTTGGGGCGGGTTTCTCCTAATCAATTATTCTCTTCCATGTGGTGTTGACTGAGGTCACTCAGTGGTATTCAGTTAATGGCTCATTTGGTCGGGAAGATTCAAGATGTCTTCAATCACATGTATGGTACTCTGATGAGGATGGCTGGAAAGATGACTGGAGAAAGAGACCCAACCTCTCAATGGAAGATGTGTCAAAGAATTTGTGGCCATGGTTAATCCACCACACTTTAAATTTTATAATTATTTTATTTCTTCAGTCCCAGCACTAAGTCTGAACACACCATTTACCTAAGGAGCTAGTATTGTTCTAGCTCTTCCAACTTTCCTTGTCTGGCTTGTCCATGGTTGGGACCCATTGGTAAGGAGTGCTTTCCCTTATTACTGGCCTCTAAGGCCCAGCAATCTTGACCCTCTGAGTGTATCATTATCCTTTGGATGTCCTTGTTGCTTCCTTGAAGGATCCTGCCCTGAATAGGTTCCTGATCTCCTGGAAGAGTGTGATGTATTTTTAAGAAATTTAATCTTGGCCGGGCACGGTGGCTCATGCCGGTAATACCAGCACTTTCGGAGGCCGAGGTGAGTGGATCACGAGGTCAGGAGTTTGAGACCAGCCTGGCCAATGTAGTGAAACCCTGTCTCTACTAAAAATACAAAAATTAGTCAGGCATGGTGGCAAGCAGCTATAGCCCCAGCTACTCGGGAGGCTGAGGCAGGAGAATTGCTTGAACCCAGGAGGTGGAGGTTGCAGTGAGCTGAGATCATGCCACTGCACTCCAGCCTGAGCAACAGAGTGAGACTTCATCTAAAAAAAAAAAGAAGAAATTTAATCTTAATAAATCTCTTACATATATATTAGCAAATCCATCTTTGGTAGGTTTTCAGGCTGTGTGGCAAAATAAACATAAATCTAGGAAGTGTGTTGGGTGAATCATACTTGGGCACAAAGTTCCATGAATACTGATCTTACTTTAGTTCTTCAAACACACCAGGCTCTTTCCCACTTTCCAAGAACTTGTGTATGCCTTTTCTCCTGTCGGAAACAGCTTGTCTTTCCTTCCGCTGGGCTAACATCCATTTAACCTAGGAACTGCAGCTTTGATGTCATTCATCCACAAAGGCTTGTACTTAATCCCTTTTCTAAATTAGCCTCCTCATTTTTGGTCTTCTAGGCCCTGTTCTCTTCCTTTGTAGTATGCATCATAATTTATAATTAGATATTTATTTTCATGTTTATTTCTTTGTCATTTGTCTCCCCCATGATATGTATGCTTCTTGAGGGTAGAGATTATCGGTTACATTCACTGCTATATTGGCTCAACAAATATTTGCTAAATGAATGTGTGAATGTGTGTGTGTGTGTGTGTGTATGAGAGAGTATCATATGGATAGGCAGGCTGTATATCAAGTTGTGCTTCTGGCATCAGTTCCCAGACTTGTTTCTGTTTTTTGTAAGAGTTCTCCTATCTCTGTTATTCTAAGCATTTAAAGTCATTTTTAAGAGGCAGTGTCATGGTGAGTGATGGCATCAGAATGTGTGACTCTAGAGAAGGAGGTCACATTTGTAGGAAACGATCAGCCAGGAAATGACCTTTAGTCAGGACCTACTCCCTCAAAATGTTGAACATGGAATTGGAGGAAAGACAGAAAAGAAGCTGGAGTAATGATTGATGGTTTTTCCTGAATAACTTTTCTCTCTTTTTATAGTATTAGGATTTTCACCTTTGCATGTATTGTTTGAAATAATGAATACATTTCCCATTCTCCTTTGCTGCTAAGTATGACCACGTGTCTATATTCTGGCCAATGGGATGTAAGCAGAGGGATTATGTAACTTTTTTAAAAAACTATTATTTTGTCTGTCCTGTGTCTTATAATCCAAATGCTGCCATCTTGGACCATGAAGACATACAGTAGAACCTCAGGGTAGAGGAGCAGTGAATTGGAAGGAATTTGTGTTGTTAAAGACTTCGTGAAGAGAGCTACCTTATTAGCATTGGTCTGCATATCTCCAGACTTTTATAGGAGGGTAAAATAAAATTCCACCTTTTTAAAGTGTTTTTAAACAGGTTTTCTGTCCATCTCTGGCAAAGCTAATATTAATGGATATGAAATTATGTCTCATATCAGATTATGTGAGTTTGGTCCCCAACAATGTCAGAAAAACAAAAGATAAGACAATATCAATGGTGAGACAGAGAGTGTATCACTGACCATGGGCTCCAGGATATTTCTTAACATATTTCCAAAGGTAGATTTTTTATGGGGGAAAATAAATCCANTTTTTTTTACAGCCTTTCTTTTGTGATGTCTTAAATAAGACATTTCCCCAAGATGTTTAAAGCAACAATACTTAACCGTTGTACAACCCTTTCATCTCTAGAGTCTTTTGCAATGGGTACTGAATGAAGTCAGAAAACTTCTTGCAAAGGATCACTGGTGACTACAAGTGAGTATGGGGAGAGTTTTGAGTTCATGAACTATTAGATACAATTTTAAAAGTAGAAAAAAATTATCAAGAGTGGTTGACACAAGCTGTCATGCTTGGTGCTAATGAAAATAATTCTGGACCCTGAAGAATCTGGTCTAGTAGGGTCTCAGATGGATATACCTAAAATTATTCAGCATAGAAAGAGGCATCTCTATCATAACTACTATTATTTGGGTTCTTTCCATTCACTCTTCCCTCCTTTCTCTGCCTTTCCCCATTTCTTTTTTTTTGAGACGGAGTCTCGCTCTGTCACCCAAGCTGGAGTGCACTGGCCAGATCTCAGCTCACTGCAAGCTCCGCCTCCCAGGTTCACTCCATTCTCCTGGACTACAGGGGCCCGCCACCTCGCCCGGCTAGTTTTTTGTATTTTTTAGTAGAGACGGGGTTTCACCGTGTTAGCCAGGGTGGTCTCGATCTCCTGACCTTATGATCCGCCCGCCTCGGCCTCCCAAAGTGCTGGGATTACAGGCTTGAGCCACCGCGCCCGGCCGCCTTTCCCCATTTCTTAACCCCATCTTTACAGATATTTCACCTTTAGCTTATCGAGATACCATCTCCCATGGTCTTGGGTTGGATTTCCCTGGAAGTGGACTTTGAGACAAGGACTTGAGTGCGAGGAGTCTATTTGAGAAGTGATCTGGTTAGAACTAGTAGGGGAATAGGGGAAGGGAGACAAGAAAGGAAAAACGAGCAGGTTATGAGTGTGAGCAACTGGGGTTCAACCCCACTGGGGACCTCTGGGAGACAGTGAAGAACATGGCTCAGAGTTCTCCCACCTGAGGGAGAGGGTGCTGGATTATTTATTATAAATAAAGTTAAAGGGAAAAGAAGTATGTTTGAGGACAACTGATTTTTAAAAATAAGTCTCGTAGAACTATTTGACTTCTTGAATTACGTGCACGTATAATAAGAAACAATCTATAGGGATTACTAAGAATTTTATTGATTTGCGTATGTCAAATAGAAAAATATAACAATTTTAACATTAAAACAGGGGCTTTTCTCTACTCCATCTTTCTAGTATTTATTAGTTTTAATTTGACTTTGGGGCTCAAGGGGTACTTTTGAGCACTCACTAAGTATGTGGCATTATGCTAGACCATCAGAGGTTGGAAGATAGGAGAACTTTAGTCCCAGCCTTCTAAAATTTATAACAGAACAAGGAGAAAAGTCATATGTTGGAAATTACAAAGATTAATTCTATAATTTATTAGAAGTGAATTGAAAATTAAATGTAAGGTTTATACAAGTCAGTGTAAGGCAGTGTCATTCAGGATATATGTAGTAATGCTACAGGAAGGATAAATAAGGTAAATAACGCTGTAAAGTAAGTAAGTGCAAGAAAAAGTGAATTTAGTACTTGATCTGAAGGACCTGGCTCACAGAAAAGGAAGAGGGAGGGAAGAGCAGAGAGGTGGAATGGCGTGAGCAATACCATAGTGATGATGGAGTAGGTGTTAAGTTGCAGAGGGAGACTGATGGAATTGATCAGGTGGGAGCAAGTGATGAAGGGCCAGGTAAGAACAGATGATGGGGCGGGTGCAGTGGCTCACGCCTGTACTCCCAGCACTTTGGGAGGCCGAGGTGAGTGGATCACGAGATCAGGAGTTCGAGACCATCCTGGCTAACACCGTGAAACCCCGTCTCTACTAAAAATACAAAAAATTAGCCGGACATGATGGCAGGTGCCTGTAGTCCCAGCTACTCAGGGGGCTGAAGCAGGAGAATCGCTTGAACCTGTGAAGCAGAGGTTGCAGTGAGCTGAGATTGCACCATTACACTCCAGCCTGGGCGACAGAGTGAGACTCCGTCTGAAAAAAAAAAAAAAAAAAAAAAAAAAAAAAACGGGTGATGGAGGACCCTGACAGCCAGGCAGAAGTCTGGAAACTGGGTTGAATTCAGAAATAGGAAAAAGATGATAGGTTGAAATGATTAAAAAAAATTCTGGCAAATACTGCATTGTTTATTTTTAGTTGAGGTATAATTACATAAAATAAGACGGACAATTCTAAGTGTACAGTTTGATGAATTTTAACAAATGTACACCTATGTAACCATCACCCACATATGGAATATTTTCATCACCCAAGAAGGGCCCCTTATGAAGTTTCCCAGTCAATAATTGCCCTGTCCTTACCTCTTAACCACTGTTGAGGCATTATTGAACTGTTTCTGAACTTCATATAAATTGAATCATACAGCATGTATTCTTTTATGATTGGCTTCTTTCACTCAGCTTAATTTTTTTGAGAGAGGTAATTTGTTCCTTTTTATTGTTGAGTGATATTCTATTGAAGGAATATACTACAATTTGTTTATCCAGTCTCCTATTAATGAAAATGTGGGTTGTTTCCAGTTGTGGACTATTATGAATAACAAGTCTGTGAGCATTTTTGCACACGTCTTTTGGTGAACATGTGCACTCGGTTCTCTTGGGCATATACTTAGGATTGAGGTCATTGGTTCATAGGGTAGGCACAGGTTTAGATTTAGTAATTACTGCCAAATAGTTCTCCAAAATGGTTCCGTCAATTTATACTCCCACCAACAATGGGGGAGAGTTGTGTTTGCTCCACAGCCTTGTCAATAGTTGGTATTGTCATTTTTTTTCAATTTTTGCCATTCTGGTGGCTGGGGAGTGGAAATGACCTGTTAAAAGAAAGATTAATTATATACTAAGTAAAGGACGGATTTGGTGGGAAGGGATACCAGACACAAATAAAGCAGTTGCAAGGCTGTTGTCCCAATGCCAATGAGAGGACTCAAGACCCTGGCCTGGGGGACTATAGAAGCTGTGGGGAGAAAGTGTTTAAACTGAGTGACTTTATAGAGCTTGACAGAGGCTCAGAGCTCATTTCTCAGGATGTCTCTTCTGTCTAGAAAAATCTTTGCATTTAAGTTACTTGCTGTTAACTGTAGCCAGAAGAGTGGGATCACCTTTATTAAATCTGCCTGAGAGATATCTTATTGTATTGTGGACACTGTAAATATTTGGAGAAATTTACTAAGAGAGCCTGGAGAGGGTTTCAGAAGTGAGAGGGTTTGCCATGGGTTTAATGAATTTCCACGTGAGGATTTATTTATTTATTTATTTTGAGATGGAGTTTCACTCTGTCACCCAGGCTGGAGTGCAATGATGCAATCTCAGCTCACTGCAACCTCTGCCTCCTGGGTTCAAGCGATTCTCCTGCCTCAGCCTTCGGAGTAGCTGGGATTACGGGCGCCCACCACCACATCCAGCTAATTTTTTGTATTTTTAGTACAAATGATGTTTTCTCATGTTGGCCAGGCTGGTCTCAAGCACCTGATCTCAGGCGATCCACCCACTTCGGCCTCCCAAAGTGCTGGGATTACAGGTGTGAGCAACTGCGCCCAGCCCACACATGAGGATTTTTAATGTACTTTTCTGTTTGCTCCTTGCCTTGAGGACCTGGTGTTAGGATTCCTTCTTTTCTCCCTTATTCCACTGCCCTCCTTCTTTCTTTCCTTCCATTAATCCATCAGTGAATAAACATTTGCTGAGGGCCTGCCCTGTGCTAGGCCCTGGCTGGGTAACACAGTGGATCCAAAAATTAATTCGACATGTTCCAGTCTTCCAGAAGTTCAGTGCATTCAGTAAAGGATTTGAAAATATGCAAAAGCTTACAATACCAGGCAATGCTGTATAAATCCCCACTGTCCTGTGTCTGTGAGTCTGTGACCAGTGCTTTTCCACACTACCGCTTAGGACTGTTCAATGGAAAGAGTGAGTAGCTAGGTTTGAAATGGAGAGTGAGTAGCGGGGAAGGTGTCTTGTTTGAGGTGGCAGCTAGGTTAAGCCAAAGATGGATAAGATTTCAATAGCAGAGATGAGGGAAAGGTATGATAATAAGAAACAGCCTGAGTAAAGGTGTGGAGAGGCAAAATGTTGGGCACAGTGAGGGAATTACAAATAGAATTTGGCCAGACCACAGGGTGTATGGAAAGGAGTATATCAAGTAGGAAGGCAGGTCGGACTGTGGGCCAGAGTAGGAGCCAGGTTACGAATTTTGTCTATTTCATGGGCAATAGGGAACCACTAAAGGTTTTTGGTGAAAGCAATGTAATCAGAGCTGCCTTTCGCAAAGATGACTCTGGCAGTGATGAGCTGCAAGACTGAAGACACAATAATGTTTGAGGAGGCTATTACAATAGTCCAGGGAAGAATTAATGAGGGCATGTATTAGGTTGGCTGGGATAGAAAGGAGGGGATAGGTAACATGAGCAAAAATTCAAAAAAAAAAAAAATAGGGAGTTCAGGGGGGAAAGGGATGGCAGAACAGAAACAACTGTTTTCCCTTTTCTTTCACACTGCTGTATTTTGAACGTGAGCCAGACTTCATGTGAAGTAGGTGTGGGTGCTGATCAGGATTGTATTCCTGATAGCTGAGCTGTGGGTAAGAGGTCAAATGGACAGAACCCAGAGTGGAACATTCCGCTGTGCTCAACATGGAATTCTTTAGGAAACAAAACCCAACCAAAGTCAAAGGCCCTGCTCCTCAACTCCACACTTTTGCTGCTGCTGCTCTGTCTCTCTTGTGCCTGCTTTTCAACATCAAACTTCTAGAAAAAGTTGCACATTCTCAATGCCATTATCTTTTCATTTCTTATCTACTCAGTTCTCTCCAATCTGGCTCTTAACTCCTTCACTGCAAGAAAATTGTGCTCATTGTGTCACCAGGGCCTTCCATGTTGCTAGAGTTAATGGCTATTCTTCTAGTCTCAGCTTACCTGCAGTATCAGGTGTGTCCAACCCTGTCAGCCACTACTCCTCTTTAGAATGCTCTCCTTTCCTGGATTCTGTGACCCTGCTTCTTGCATTTTTCTCATTACCTCATTGACTACTCATGCTCAGTCTTCTTTTCAAGCACATCCTCCTCTACTAGGCCACTACATATTGGAGATGTTAGAGCTTCTTTTGTTTTTACTCTATGCTCTTTCCTTAAGTGACCCCGTAGATACTCATAACTTCTGTTTTTATCTATATGCTAATGGTGCGTACATTTCTAGCTCCAGTCTAGATGCCTCTCTGCTGAGCAGCAGACCTGTAAACCCAACTGTCTGTTTAACATTTTCACTTGACAGTCTCCAAAGTAGCTCAAACTCAGCATGTGCAAAACTGAATTCATGATCTCTTCCCTCCAACACTTCCTCTGTGGTAAGTGGCACCACCGGCCATCCATGTATGCATTCCAGAAGGTGGAAAAACAGTCTCAGCCACCACCTCTCTCTTAATTCTTCATATCAAATCCATTAATTTCTTATTGATTTTACTTGTTAAAATATTGCTTAAACTCATTCATTTCTTCACCCAAGTCCTAGTTACCAACAACTCCCATCTTGACCTCTATCATGAACTTAACCTGAATCTGAGCCCAAGCTGCCCTCTACTTCAATGCATCTTCCACTCAGAGCCAGTGTGAACTTAAATAGGCTTGAATAGGATAATGTTATTGTCTTCTTAAGCAACTTGAATGGTTTTCCATTGCTCATAGAACAAAAGTCATAATGTTCATCTGGCCTTGAAGGCCCTACAAGGGCTGGTCATTCCTGTCCTCTTTGGCCTAACCCCTCCCCACTTTTCTCCATTCCCTTCTTTATGCTGCAGCCACTCAGACCTTCTCTCTGTTCCTTCTTCCCCACAAAACCCACTCTTCCAACAGGACTTCTGCAGCTTCAGATTGCCCAGAATTATCCCCTCTCACCACTCCTCTGCCCAGTTAACTTCTACTCATGGTTTGAATCTCAGAATACATACCACTTGCTCAGGGAAGTCTTCCTTGATGCCCTAATTTAGATCATACTAGACCTCCTACCCCCACTTGTTATATAATATGTTCCTAGCCCTGGATCCCTTTCCTTGACAGCACTTTGCACAGTTTATAATGACCCACATATTACTTTGATCATTTGATTAAGGTTTGTCTAACCCATCAGACCATAAATGCTATGAGGGCAGGACAGTTTTTACTCACCTTTATCTGGATGACATAGTTGGTAGTGTCTGGAGCACAGTAAGTGTTCAATAAATACATGCTGAATAAATAAATTAGCAAATGGGTTGAGTTAAGCTGTATTATACTGTGTCTCATGGAGGGGTATTGGAGAAGCCTTCAGTGCACACAGTGGCTTTGCCATCAGCAATGCCAGCTAAGTATGTTAATAAATATTATAATCAGAGGTTGAAAATTGGTGATCCTGGGCCATATACAGCCTGGTAGAAATTTTTAGTTTGGTCTGCACAATGTTTTGGGAAAATTCGAACTGTATGCAAAGATTTCAAAATGCGGAGATTTCATTGTAAAATCTGATTTTCTCTTTTTTCCTGAAAAATAAAGCTCTTGCATCACTGGGCCCAGTGGATTTTCTTCATTTCCTTGTAGCAATCATTGAATGGAGTTGAAAAGAGGCTGCCCCATTGTTATGAGACATTAGCTCTTCAACTCGCTATTGTCACCAACTAGCCTCCCTCACTCATTTAATTACCAGCCTGGCCTGTAGGGGCATATCCCTCATCAAGTTTGCTATTTTTGGTCTAAGTCTCCTTTATTAGAAATGGTTGGAGCCAGTTAATTGGGTAGCCTGAAAAACCCCTGAATTGTTGCCATGAAAAAACACAATTTCTTTTTCTTAATTCTTAGGAGGTTTTCTTAGAAACATTGAACGAAAGTGAAAAGCTCAACAGATGTACCTTGACTCAGACCCTTATCTAACCCTTTCATTTTAGAGACGAAAGAGCTGAGGGCCAGAGTGGGTAATGACTTGCTCAGGCTCACAGAGCGACTTCTCTGTCTTTTGACTGGTGTGCTTAGAAATACCAAAGAAAATATTTAGGGAAATGTATTCCTTTATAAATCTTCCATTTTAATTTTTTATCTTCTTAAATCTATAAGAATTAATTTAAACACAGGAATTGATCTTTCAAGTCTCAAGTCAATCTCGCTAATTTTTTCCTTGAATTGTTTGGGAAACTTAGTGTTGGTTGCGTACAAGTGGTAGTGTGGCAATAATAGTAGTGAAACTGCCTTTGCAAAAATTATAACTGAGACAGTGAAAGAGATCTGACCTAACTGGCTCCATCTTGGTTCTAACCTCCGAGCTGTACTTGTTCATTCCTGGGTGTAGGCGGAACTTTGGGGGGAACTTAGTTTATGGTTTAGCTTTGAAAAAGGAAGATAGCCGGGCGCGGTGGCTCAAGCCTGTAATCCCAGCACTTTGGGAGGCCGAGATGGGCGGATCACAAGGTCAAGAGATCGAGACCATCCTGGCTAATACGGTGAAACCCCATCTCTACTAAAAAATACAAAAAACTAGCCGGGAGACGAGGCGGGCGCCTGTAGTCCCAGCTACTTGGGAGGCTGAGGCAGGAGAATGGCGTAAACCCGGGAGGCGGAGCTTGCAGTGAGCTGAGATCCGGCCACTGCACTCCAGCCTGGGCGACAGAGCCAGACTCCGTCTCAAAAAAAAAAAAAAAAAAAAAAAAAAAAAAAGGAAGATAAAAACCCTTCCCCAAAAAAACCCCTTCCTGCCTGGGGATAGTCTGACTTTGTAGGACTAACAAATTTGCTACAAGATTAGAAATTACAGTTTAGGGGCCATGTAGCCTCTGGCTGTGTCTCTGAACCTCCCCAAATTGTTCCTGGGGATAACATCATTTTGTAAAAATTAAGATCGGTGCTTCAGATATTTTGCAGACTCTGCACTCGATGGATCAGCTGACGCCACCTGGACCTTTTATCTGGCTCAATGAGTTCTGCCATTCCACCCTGGAACAAAAAAACTCAAGAAAAACAGCAAGACAAACTCACTTTGACTCCCCTATGATTCCACCTCCAACCCGACCAATCAGCACTTCCAACTTCTTGAGCCCCTACCCACCAAATTATCCTTAAAAACTCTGATCCCGGAGTGCTCAGGAAGACTGATTTGAGTAATAAGAAAACTCCAGTTTCCCGCACAGCTGGCTCTGCGTGAATTACTCTTTCTTCATTGCAATTCTCCTGTCTTGATAAATCAGCTCTGTTTAGGCAACTGGCAAGGTGAACCCATCGGGCAGTTACAGTAGTAGTAGTAATAGTAGTAGCAGTAGTAACAAAACCCAGTATGTGAAAATGTGAATTGATAATCCTGGGCTAATAGTTTCCTTCTATAAAGGCTGCTGATTTTTTTTTCTTGGTGGGTTTTTCTTTTTTGAGCCTGTGAATTTTGATTCCAGTTTTATATTTAGCTTTTTAAAAAACTGAGGTAAAATACATATACACAGTGATAAAATTTGTGACTGTAGCCATTTTAAAGTTTACAATTCAGAAAATGGAAACCCCACATTCATATCCCTGTTTCTGCCTACCCCCAGCTCCTGGCAACCACAAATACGCTTTCTGTCTCCATGTATTTGCCTATTTTAGGCATTTCATATAGACAGAATCGAACAATACGTGACCCTTTATGTCTGACTTATTTCACTTAGCATAATGTTTTCAAGGTTAACCCATGTTGTAGCATATATCAGTGCTTTGTTACATTTTATTTTATTTTATTTTATTTTATTTATTTATTTTTAGTTTATTTTTATTATACTTTAAGTTCTAGGGTACATGTGCATAATGTG
>NW_016806314.1:0-24113 GCF_001698545.2 Rhinopithecus bieti
GTTGGAGACTGGAGCTGTTCCTATTCGGCCATCTTGCTCCACCCCCGGCTTCATTCTTATAGCTTCCACTGCTTGTACCTGGCCCAACATTAGTTCTGGTTCAATCCTATAGGATCATTTAGTTCAAGGGTCCATTAGCATCTGATTCAGTCTGTTTTAGTACAGAATCGTTAGAAATAAATGGATTGGCTCAGCTGTTGGTCTATGGATTGGTTCTTGGGTCAGTGTTCTGCCTTCGATCTGAGCATCTATTACTGGTGTGGAGTCACGCTCTGTAAACACGGCTGTCTGGGCTTCTTGAGAAGGATATGTGCATGTAAAACAATTTTAGAATGGGTGTGAGTTGGGCTAAATACACTGTGATAACAACCTTGCTCTAGCAAACGTAAAGATGGGATGAAGATCCTTTTCTTCTGTGACCCTTAAAGAGTCTATAGCACAGACCTGGTCCTTGGTATGACCGTTTATTTTTTGAGTGTATACTATTTTCTAACAACTGTAATACCGTGGAGGCAGAGATTAGTGCCAATTCATCTCTGACTCCTCAGAGCACCAACTCAAGGTTTCTCAACACTGTGGTCTTGGGAATGACTTATTGCTGAGGTAAACTGTATCCATAATGTTTTTGATGTGTTATACTTACCTACAGTTGGTTGACCTCTTCCACATGGGGTTCCCAGAGGCATGTCACAGGGGTTTTTGTTGTTGTCGTTATAGTAAAATATTCATAAAGTTGACCCAGCACAGTGTCTCATGCCTGTAATATCAACACTTTGGGTGGCCAAGGAAGGCAGATTGCTTGAGTCCAGAAGTTCAAGACCAACCTGGCCAACATGGCGAAACCCTGTCTCTACCAAAAAAAAGTACAAAAATTAGCTGGGCATGGTGGTACACGCCTGTAGTCCTAGCTACTTGGAAGGCTGTGGCAGGAGGATCACTTGAGCTCAGGAGGCGGAGGTTGCAGCAAGCCAAGATCAAACCACTGCACTCCAGCTTGGGTGATAGAACAAGACCCTATCTAGAAAACACAAACAAAACACACACACACACACACACACACACACACACACACGATATACATAGTTTGTCATTTTAACCTATTTTGAGTATGTAATTCAGTAGCATTAAATACATTCATAATGTTGTGCAAACAATGTGACTATACATCTCCAGAACTTTTTCTTCCATTCCAAACTCAAACTCTGTACTCATTACACATTCTGCACTCCCTTTCTACCCCCTAGCAATTCTTTCTGTCTCTATGAATTTGATAATTCTAAGGCAGGGGTCCCCAACCGCCAGGCCATGACCCATATTGATCAGTGGCCTGTTAGGAACCAGACTGCACAGCAGGAGGTGAACAGAGAGTGAGTTAACAAAGCTTCACCTTTATTTACAGCTGCTCCCCATTGTTCACATTACTGCCTGAGCTCCGCCTCCTGTCAGATCAGTAGCAGTATTAGATTCTCACAGAAGCATGAACCCTATTGTGAAGAATCTAGGTTGTGGGCTCCTTATGCGAATCTAATGCCTGATAATCTGTCACTGTCTCATATGACCCCCAGATGGGACAGTCTAGTTGCAGGAAAACAAGCTCAGGACTTCCACTGATTCTACATTATGATGAGTTGTATAATTATTTCATTACATATTACAATGTAATAATAATTAAAGTGCACAATAAATGTAATGCACTTGAACCTTCCCAAAACCATCCCCCGGTATGCCTCTAACTGGTTTGTGGAAAAAACTGTCTTCCATGAAACCAGTTCCTGGAGCCAAAAACATTGGGGACCACTATTCTAAGGTACCTCATTTAAGTGGAATCATATAACATTTGTTCTTTTATGTTTCACTTATTTCACTGAGCATAATGTTTTAAAGGTTCATCCACGTTACAACATGGATGTGTCAAAATTTCCCTCCTTTTAAAGGCTGAAAAATATTCTGTTGCATGTACATACCATATTTTGTTTACCCATCCATTCATTTATCAATGGGCACTTGAGTACTGTTGTGAATAATGCTGCTATGAACATTGGTGTACAAATATGTTTGAGTCCCTGCTTTCAATTCCTTTGGATATATACCTAGAGGTAGAATTGTTGGATCATATGGTAATTCTACATTTAATTTTTTGAGGACCCTCCACACTGTCTTCCACAGTGGTTGCACTATTTTACATTCCTACCAGCAATGTACAAGGATCCCAATTTCTCCACATCCTGACACTTATTTTTTATAATAACCATCCTAATAGGTTCACACCTATTAGGTGTGCTAGCTCCTTGTTGTTTTCATTTGTACTTCCCTAATGATTAGTGATGCTGAGTATCTTTTCATGTTCCTGCTGGCTATCTGTATATCTTTGGATAAATGTCTATTTAAGTCCTTTGCCCACTTTTTTTTTTTTTTTTTTTTTTTTTTTTTACCTACTTTCTTTGAGACAGGTTTTGCTCCTGTTGCCTAGGCCTGGAGTAGCAAGTCGTCTGACCATGGCTCACTGCAAGCCTCTGCCCGCCTGGTATTCAAGGCAATCCCTCTGTCCATCTCAACCTCCCCAAGTTGCTGGGACGCGACAGGTGTTTGCCACCACAACTGGGCTAATTTTTAATTTTTTGTAGGATGAGGTTTGCACTATAGTGCCCAGGCTGTCTCAAACTCCTCAGCTCAAGGGATCCCCTACTTCAGGCTTCCCAAAGTTGCTGGGATTGATAGGCGCTGAGGTCCATGATGCCCCTGTCTTTTTTGACCACTTTTTATGGGTTTCTTTTGTAGCTAGAGTTGTAGACATTCTTTCTATGTTCTGAATGTTAATCGCCTTATCAGATACTGATTTGCAAATATTTTCTCCCATAACTATCGGGTTGGGCGCTTTCTAATTATTTTTTTTCTTTTTTAGAGAGAGGGCTTTACTCTGCAACCTGGGCTGTTAGTGCGAGCTGGCCTGATTCATGAGCTCACTGTAGCCTGCAAATTCCTCAGCTCAAGAGATCTTCCACCTCAGGAGCCTTTGGATAGCTGGGACACAGGTACATATCACCATGCCTGCCGTTTTTTTCTTTTTTTACTTTTTATAGAGACACGGATCTCACTATGGTTGGCCAGGCTGGTTCTCGGCAACTCTTGCCTCATCCTGGCCTCAGTTCCCGAAGTGCTGGGTGATTACAAAGTATGAGCCCACCATCGCCAGCTGGCTTTTCTTTCCTAGTGTCCCTTGTAATTTTGAATTTTGATGTAACTACAATTTATCTACGTTTTTTTATTTCATTGCCTGTGCCTTTGGGTCACATTGAAGGGCAATCATTGGGCCAAACTAGTTTCACGAACTTCCCTTTCGTCTAAATCTTTGCTTTTGGTTTTTGTTTTGCGGTGGAGATTTCAAACTCTTGTCCACCCAGGCTGGCGTCGTAAATGGCGTATCTGTCACGGCTCACTGTAAACGCTCCTACTTCCCGGGGTTGCCAGAGATTCTCCTGCCTCACCCTCCCGAGTAGCTGGAATTGCAGGTATGTGCGTGTCACACATACCCGGAGTAATTTTTTATATTTTTAGTAAGAGACGGGTTTCATCATGTTGCCAGGGCTGGCCTGGAACTCCTGACCTTAGGTGATCACCCACCTCGGCGCCCCAAAGTGCTGGATTACACTGGGCACCGCAGCTTGTTTTTTGGTTTTTTTTTTTTTTTTTTTTTGAGACCAAGTCTTGCTCTGTCGCCCAGGCTGGAGGGCAAGAGTGCGCATCTGCGGCTCAGCTACAAGCTCTGCCTCCTGGGTCACAGGCCCAATCTCCTAGCCTCAGTCCAGTCCGAGTAGCTGGGAACTACAGGCCCCGGCGCCGCCACCACGCCCGTTCTAATTTTTTCC
Organism: Rhinopithecus bieti; assembly: GCF_001698545.2. Classification (NCBI taxonomy): domain Eukaryota; kingdom Metazoa; phylum Chordata; class Mammalia; order Primates; family Cercopithecidae; genus Rhinopithecus; species Rhinopithecus bieti. Next base: position 3,867 of record NW_016806314.1, read on the forward strand.
TATTTTTAGTAAGAATACGGGGTTCACCGTATTAGCCAGGATAGTCTGGATCTCCTGAAATCGTGATCCGCCTGCCTCGGCCTCCCAAAGTGCTGGGATTACATGCGTGAGCCACCGCGCCAGGTCCCCGGCTTTTTTTTTTTTTTTTTTTTTTTTTTTTTTTTATACAGTCTTGCTCTGTCTCCCAGGCTGGAGTACAGTGGCGCCATCTCTGCTCACTGCAACCTCCGCCTCCGGGTTTAAGCCATTCTCCTGCCTCAGCCTCCTGAGTAGCTGGGATTACAGGCGGACGCCACCACGCCTGGCTAATTTTTGTATATATATTTTTGAGACTGAGTCTCGCTCCGTTGCCCAGGCTGGAGTGCAGCGGCGTGATCTCGACTCACTGTTAACCTCCGCCTCCCGGGTTCAAGCGATTCTCCAGCGTCAGTCAGCCTTCCGAGTAGCTGGGATTACAGGCACGTGCCACCACGCCCGGCTAATTTTTTGTACTTTTAGTATGCACAGGGATACATCATGTTAGCCAGGACTGTCTCAATCTCCTGACCTCGTGATCCGCCCGCCTCGGCCTCCCAAAGTGTTGGGATTGCAGGTGTGAGCCACTGCGTCCAGCTAGGAATTCTCTTTATCTATGCTGTAGGTACTCGGAACTGCCATATTCTTTCTGAAAAGCAATTTTACAATATGCATGAAGAGTTCTAAAAATGTTCATGACCCTTTCAGCCAGTAACTACACTTTCAAGAATCTATAGAGGCTGAGTGCTGTGGTTCACACCTATAATCCCTGCACTTTGGGAGGCTGAGGCGGGTTGATTGCCTGAGGTCAGGGGTTCGAGACCAGCCTGGCCAACATGGTGAAACCCCCCATCTCTACTAAAAATACAAAACATTAGCTGGGCTTGGTGGTGTGCACCTGTAATCCCAGCTACTAGGGAGGCTGAGGGAGGATAATCACTTGAACCCAGGAGGCAGAGGTTGCAGTGAGCCGAGATCGCGCCACTGCACTTCAGCCTGGGCAACAAGAGCGAGCAAAACTCATCTAAAAAGAAAAAAGAAACTATTGAAGGAACTCAGATATATATATATATGTGTGTGTGTGTGTGTTTTTAGACGCAGTCTCACCCTGTCGCCCAGCAGGCTGTAGTGTAGTGGCACGATCTTGACTCACTGCAACCTCTGCCTCTCAGGTTCAAGCAATTCTCCTGCCTCAGCCTCCCGAGTTGCTGGGACGACAGGTGCATGCCACCATGCCTAATTTTTATATTTTTGTGGAGATGGGGTTTCATCATGTTGGCCAGGCTGGTCATGAACTCCTGACCTCGTGATCTGCCCGCCTCGGCGTCCCAAATGCTGGGATTACAGGTGTGAGCCACTGCGCCTGGCCGTGTTTTTTTGTTTCGTTTTGAGACAACATCTCACTCTATTGCCCAGACTAGAGTGCAGTAGCACAATCACAGCTAACTGCAGCCTTGACCTCCCTGGGCTCAGGTGATCTTCCCACCTCAGCCTCCTGAGTAGCTGGGACTCTGGGACTATAGGCAGGCGCCACCATGCTCAGCTATTTTTCTTAAAGATGAGGTTTTGCCATGTTGCCCAGGAGTCTTGAACTCCTGAGCACTATATTACAGGCTCAAGGGATCTTCCTTCCTCAGTCTCCCAAAGTGCTCGGATTACAAGCGTGAGCCACCTTGCCTGGCCCTCTTTCAAGTTTTATATCTTAGGTTTTCGTCTTTGATCATTTTGAGGTTTTTTGAGACAGAGTCTCATTCTGTCACCCAGACTGGAGTGCAGTGGCACAATCTAGGTTCACTGTAACCTCCGACTCCTGGGTTCAAGAGATTCTCCTGCCTCAGCCTCCTAAGTAGCTGGGATTACAGGTACCCACCACCACACCAGGCTAATTTTTGTATTTTTAGTGGAAATGGAGTTTCACCATGTTGGCCAGGCTGCTCTGGAACTCCTGACCTCCAGTGATCCACCCACCTCAGCCTCCCAAAGTGCTGGGATTACAGGCATCAGTCACTGCACCTGGCCTCATTTTGATTTAACTTCTGTATATGGTGTAAAGGATCTGTCATTCTTTTGCATGTGGATATCATTTTCCCAGTGCCATTTGTTGAAGATTTTTTTTCCACGGAATGGTCTTGGCACCCTTCTTGAAAAGCATTTGGCCATGCATGTGAGGACTAATTTCTGGACTCTATTTTATTCCATTGGTCTATATATGTCTTATATGTCTTTATGCCCAGTACAACATGGTTTTGATTGCTGTAGCTTTTTTTTTTTTTTTTTTTTTTTTTTTTTTTTTTTTTTTTTTTTTTTTTTTTTTTTTTTTTTTTTTTTTTTTTTTTTTGAGATGGAGTCTTGCTCTGTCGCCAGGCTGGAGTGCAGTGGCATGATCTTCTTGGTTCACTGCAACCTCCAACTCCCTGGTTCAAGCGATTCCCCTGCCTCAGCCTCCTGAGTAGCTGGGACTACAGGTATGCGCCAGCATGCGCAGCTAATTTTTGTATTTTTAGTAGAGACGGGTTTCACCATGTTGGCCAGGATGGTCTCAATCTCCTGACCTTGTGATCCGCCTGCCGTGGCCTCCCAAAGTGCTGGAATTACAGGTATGAGCCACTGCACCTGGCCCATATTGCTGTAGCTTTTTTTTTTTTTTTTGAGACGGAGTCTCGCTCTGTCGCCCGGGCTGGAGTGCAGTGGCCGGATCTCAGCTCACTGCAAGCTCCGCCTCCCGGGTTTACGCCATTCTCCTGAGTTTACGCCAGCCTCCCGAGTAGCCGGGACTACAAGCGCCCGCCACCTCGCCCGGCTAGTTTTTTGTATTTTTTTAGTAGAGACGGGGTTTCACAGTGTTAGCCAGGATGGTCTCGATCTCCTGACCTTGTGATCCGCCCGTCTCGGCCTCCCAAAGTGCTGGGATTACAGGCTTGAGCCACCGCGCCCGGCCTGCTATAGCTTTTAAGTAAATAAGCTTTTAAATCAGGAAGTGTTAGTCCTCCAACTTTGTTGTTCTTTTGCAACTCTTTTGGCTATTTTGGGTCTCGAGATTCCATATGAATTCCCAGATGAGTTTTTCTATTTCTTCAAAAAAACATCATTGGGATTTTGACAGGGATTGCACTGAATTTGTAGATCACCTTGAGTAGTACTGACATCTTAAGTCTTCCAGTGTATTAACACAGGATGTCTATTATTTATTTGTTTTCAGTGTACATACTGTCACCGTATATCACTGGTTATTTCTAAGTATTTTATTCATATTGATGCTATTGTAAATGGAATTGTTTCCTTAATTTCCTTTTTGGATTATTCCTTGTAAGTGTACAGAAATGCAATTGAGGCCAGGCATGGTGGCTCACACCTGTAATCCTAGCACTTTGGGAGGCCAGGGCAGGCAGATCACGAGGTTAAGAGTTTGAGACCAGCCTGGCCAACATGGTGAAATCTCTACAAAAACACAAAAAAATTAGCCACGCCCGGCCTTTTTTTTTTTTTTCTTTGTGAGACAGAGTTTTGCTCTCGTTGCCCAGGCTGGAGTACAATGGTGCGATCTTGACTCACTACAACATCCGTCTCCTGGGTTCAAGAGATTCTCCTGGCTCAGGCTCCTGAGTAGCTGGGATTACAGGCGCCATCACGCCTGGCTAAGTTTTGTATTTTTAGTAGAGATGGGATCTCACCATGTTGGCTGGGATGGTCTCGAACTCCTGACCTCAGGTGATCCACCCACCTTGGCCTCCCAAAGTGCTGGGATTACAGGCGTGAGCCACTGCGACTGGCTATTATTATTATTATTATTATTATTATTATTATTTTTGAGACAGAGCCTCATTCTGTCATCCAGGCTAGAGTGCAGTGGTGTGATCTCAGCTCACTGCAACCTCTGCACCCCAGGTTCAAATGATTCTCATGCCTCAGCATCCCAAGTAGCTGGGACTACAGGTGTGTGCCACCACATCTGGCTAATTTTTTTGTATTTTTGGTAGAAATGAGGTTTCCCCATGTTGGCCTCAAACTCCTGACCTCCTTAAGTGATCTGCCCACCTCAGCCTCCCAAAGTGCTGGAATTACAGGTGTGAGCCACCACACCCAGCCTCCTTTATTAGTTCTAACAGTTTGTGTTGAATAGTTTGATTTTAAACACAGAAAAAGTATGGCTGCAAGATAAATTCACTACCTTGTTCAGGTTTATAGTTTTTCTTTAACAAGGTATGCCTAAAAGGTAGCAAAATTTTAAGAAACACTAGTGTCAAGATCAACATACATAACCCAACAATTTTTGCCGAAATGCTGCTATGAAACATCCTGAGGTATGCAAAATATTCAATTATTAACTTCATAAAAGTCAACTCCTGAATACATGCAAAAATTACAAACCCTACTTATTTAAAAAAGAAAATCCGTAGACCCTGAACAATCCTTATGACAGGTTTGACTTTCAGGCTAATATGGAGTGATATTAATTGGTGAGAATATCTAACTGGAGAGGCTATGTAAACATAATTTTCACTTCAGTAAGTATTTGTTGAGTGGTATGGAGTGATAAGTTTACACCCTGGGATTTGATAGCTTTCGATTAGAATCCTGGTTCCCCACCAATTAGTTGTTTGGCCTTTCGCCAATTTCCCTAAACCATTTTTCGTTTTTAAGACAGGGATTATAGACCAGGCATGGTGGCTCATGCCTGTAATCCCAGCACTTTAGGAGGCTGAGGTGGGCAGATCATTTTGAGGTCAGGAGTTCAAGACCAGCATGGCCAACATGGTGAAACCCCATGTCAACTAAAAATACAAAAATTAGCCAGGCATGGTGGTAGGCACCTGTAATCCCAGCTACCTGAGAGGCTGAGGCAGGAGAATGGTTTGAAGAGGTTGCAGTGAGCCAAGACTGTGCCACTGCACTCCAGCCTGGGTGATAGAGACCCCGTCTCAAAAAAAGAAAAAAGATAGGGATTATAATATCTGCCTCACTGGATTGAAAATTAAATAAGTTTGTATTCAATAGTCAGTAGTTCAAAAACGTTACATATTATGACGTTGAGTAGATTACACATTGGGCACTATAAGAAAGTAAAAAGAAAACCAAATAATCTTAATACTCTACTATGGCAAATGAATAGTATGTTGGAAGTAAATATAAGGACGTACTCAGATATGAAATTTAGGTAGCTGGCTGCTGTGTAGTGGGCTGGAGAGAGTGGATCATAAACAAAACTATTAAGAAAGCTATAATAATCCAGGCAAACTCCATGTGGCATAGCAATATAGGCTGAACTGGAGTGTTGTTCAATACAGGTTGAAATGCAGTGTAGAATGGAGACTTTCTGTGCCTAGAACTGTGAGCTTTGGAAAATCTCCTAAGTCATAGCTTAGGAGATAACATGCTTTAATCATCTTTCACCTTCACCTTAATAATTTAGGAGATTCTAAGAAATCATTTGACTCTTCTAGGTACCATTTTATAGATAAAACTGAGGCTCAGAGAGCAAGGCCATCATTGCATTATTAACAGGGGGCACTATTCACACTGTGGTCTATGAAAATGACACCTTCTGGAACACCACAAAAATAAATGATGGCTCCCGAAGTTGTGCATGATAGCAGCCCTCTCAGAAGGGTTACAACATAATGGTAGATAGCAGAATTGATCTCTATCTAAAAACTTGTGCTTTCCCCACTATACCATACTATCTCTTACAACGGTATCTTATTTATGGGTATATAGCATACCTAGGGTTAAACACTGAATTAAACAAAGAAACAAATCAAACACATCCCTGATACAGGTTTTTCGTAAGAACTTCATAGACTTATTAAAGTGAATTTAATGGAATCCTGTAAGCACTAGCTACTTAACAACAAATTAAGGTGCTTGATATATTCTTAAACCATTACTTAATAGGAGAAATAAGGGTAAAACAGATATAAGAGCCCAACCATTTACTTTGGACTTGTCCAAAACAGATGAGGAGCTTTACAAAAGACAAACAAAAAAACCTCAAAGGACTAACACAAAAATTAAGATCATAAATCAATTTTCTACAGACATTTCTTGAATTATCCCAAAATTTTAAGGTCAATTTCTCCCACAAAATGCTTTTATTGTTGTTATCTTGGCAAAAAATACCTAACCTTAGTAAGAAGCACATATTTAACTAGTTCTTTAAATATAAAAAAACTATTTAATTCATATTTATGCCAAGAACACTACTATTTACAAAAGTTTCATCCAAACTCTTACCCTGTGTCTATCCACACTGGAGGGAGGAACATGTCTTTGTGGAGAGGATTTCTTTAAGACTCTAAACATGCTTTATTCAGGAAAGGGGAAGATACAAAAATATAGAACAAAAAAGAATACTGGCTCATTGTACACAAGAGAGGCCAGCCATTAAGAATTATTATCATCCTCTAGATGAGCAGCTAAAATGTGATCAAAAGGAGAAAGAGGAAGAAGCAAATACATAAATGTTTTATGGGTATTAATAAAAATAAAGACATCTCTGAACAAATGATAAAAATCCCTTCCTTGAAAAATTTCAGATGAGATCCGCAGAAATGCAGAAGCAGAAGAAACTTTAGATTTAGAAACATCTCATTTGGGCTGGGCGCGGTGGCTCACGCCTGTAATCCTAGCACTTTGGGAGGCTGAGGCAAATGGATCACCTGAGGGCAGGAGTTTAAGACCAGCCTGGGGCAACATGGTGCAACCCCATTTTTACTGGGGCGAAAAAAAAAATTCCCACTCTGGAGGCTGAGAATCACTTGAATCTGGGAGGTGGAGGTTGCAGTCAGCCAAGACTGCAACACTGCACTCCAGCCTGGGCAACAAGAGCAAATCCTTGTCTCAAAAAAAAAAAGAAAAAGAAAAAAGAAACATCTTATTTTGACTGATAAATTTCAAGTAGTTAGATGGCCTGTCCAAGGTCACATAATTAACGCCAGAATTGTGACTAGGACACAAGTCTCCTGGCTTCCAAGTGTGTGTTTTCTTTCATGCGCTATACTGCCTATTATTTATCTGTCCCTAACCACTAGAAGTGGTCCCCCTAATTCTGCCTCCACAATGTCCCCCTTTGGGACAATTATAGAGAAAGAATTCTGGACTGTGTAGATCATGTAGAGCTACTGACCTAACACTGGATGAGGCATTATTTCAAACAATTACTGCACTAACATTCATTTACAGGTGGAGAGTAGAGGAATAATATAAAAGGAAATTCTGTACACAACATCAAGAAAAGCACAAGAGGAAATAGTCTCCTCTTTTGTACTGTTATTTTATTTTGTTTAGTCCATATATTATATAAAACATAACAGGAAAAATGAACAAATTTATAAAATAAATTGAGGTGTTTGGATGAAAAAAAATACAAGAGCTTTGCCTTCATGTCTATAGATCTCTTAATATATTGTTGGTCTTGCACCTTAGATATCAAATAAAGATATCCAGCTTGACACAAAAGTTGGTAGCTGCAAGGTTAAGCTGTATTAGTTTGATGATGGGCCAGGAAATGATATATTTTCTAAATTTTATCCTTAAATATTGGCTGTAACAAATGCTGATATAGCAAAACGTAAGCTTCTATTAGACAGCAAGAGTGAAACTTGAGTGAATGAATGCAACTTACCTCCAAGTCCTCTTAAAGGAGGTAAAAAAATAAATACTGTGTTTTACCAGTGCTCCCCCCAAAGCATTATTCTAAGCATGCAGGAGGGTATAGTGAGCAGCTACAATAGTAAGATCCAACCCAGAGGTAGGTTCAAGGCCAAGAGTAGGAGAGTGGTTGAGGAAATCCTCCTAGGGCCAGTACCATTTCACAGAATGCCCATTTGTGCTGGGGGATGAGTCTATGGCCTATTTTCTTCTGATGCAAAAGGACATTCCCAATTTCAACCTTGCTGAAAAAGAGGCATTTTGTACCTGCTATTAAGAACAGCTAGGATACAGGATAAGGCTGGCATAAAATTATTTAGCAAGCACATGCTAGCTATTCCAGTTTGAAATCTACCGAACTGTAAAATTGGGGGGAAATAAAAAGTTGAAGATGAAGTTGTTGTTCCTCAAGATGAGGGAACAAAATCTTACAAAAGGAGGGATTAGGCACTCGCTTAACTCTATATGGAGAACATCCTTCTCAAGCTAGGTGGAAGATGAGGAAGAATATTACCAAAAGCTGACCAGGCCATTTGGAGACCAAAAGGAGAGGAAAAAAGGCATTTAGGAAGCAAGCTAGTAAAAGAAGTTCTTCTGGGTCTGACTAGTTAAGTGAATCTAAGGTAACCATACCAAAGATATGTTACCCATTACTCCAACATGAAGCCAGTGGCAAAATACCTCCAAGACATTTTAAACCCAGAGAAGTGTATGAAAAATATGATAGTTAATCAAGCAAATTAAAATCAAATGACTAATGGTAAAAATCTCTTCAGATCTGAAATCCAAGACACTCACTTCCCATTAATTCTATGCCTTATGGGGGAAAAGAAAAGTAACAAATGTAAAGATTTTTTTTTTATTTCTACTGGGGAGGGAGGAGGATAAATAGAACTGTTTTCCAATTTGCTCTCCACTGTATACACACATACCCACACACATACATAAACATACATACACCAAAAATACCCCAAACAAAAAACAAAAAAACCAGGAACCAAAAAACAAAACACCCTCAAACTGCACCAATACTTCATATTTTGACCAAAAAAATATCCTGGGAGGAAGTGCAAAATGCAAAATCAAATGACCGAAAAATGCTGAACAAACAGCATTATTAATATACAAAATATTTATATCACTGAACTAGTAACAGGTGATGTTCTCTGTGTCTGTAAAACTTTGGAACCACATAGCTGATTTGTTAAATCTAGTCCATGCCAGCTTCCAAAAACCAAACTTTTAGTTAGCTTCATTCTTTGATGCCTCATCAAAATTTTCTACAAGATCTGAAAAAGAAAAACAAAGCATATGAATCAAAGAATACAAAAAAGGAAAAGAGGTAAATGGAACTCCTAACTTCTAACCCTAATAAAAATAAAATTAGTACAACTAGAATTAGCCTGAAAACATAAGGAGGCAGAAATGAACTGGTGGCATTTTACTAACAATGATTTAATTATCTGCTTAGGACAGTAATCCTAAGGAAATGTTTATCTTTTTTTTGTCTATGCAAACTACTGAGGTGAATAGCATTTTCATATGTCAATTATAATTCACACAGAAATGTTATAACAATAGCTATGCAGATTTATAATCACAGTGATTTCAATTTAATAAATCCAGGCAGCAGAGCTTTGTGTGACAATTTCTGATTCTAAGGTGGGGGCTTGCATTGTTTTACATTAGATCCTATCCATATTATTGTGAATCAATTTAAATTCATGACTTTACAATCAACACAAACCTAAAAGTCATCTATGCAGTGACTGAAAGGAGATAAACAGGATGCTTAAAATCTTAAGTCTAAGGAAATGTCACTTACCTGGAACATCATCATCCTCCTCATCAATGTCTTCTGGTTTTGGTGCTTTACTGTCCAAGACTACAAAAAGTTTATTTTAGTATCAGTCATTGAGAACAAAGACCTTAAAGAAAACTTATGTTTATCCCTTTTTTTCCTGTATAAATCACATCCAGTTGCTCAGAAAAAGCTAAATATTGTCAATCTAAAATGCCATTCATAGTTTTCTGCTTGAGTAACATCAAAAATAAATAAAACTTTAATTTAGATATACACTGATACACAGCTGGCAATTTCAACGTGTGGCAAAGATGAAATTTATTTTATTTTTTGAGACAGGGTCTTACTCGGTTGACCAGGCTGGAGTGTAGTGGTGTGATCTCAGCTCACTACAGCCTCCGCCTCCAAGTTCAAGCAATTCTCCCTGCCTCCCAAGTAGCTAAGATTACAGACAAATGCCACCACACCCAGCTAATTTTTGTATATTTAGTAGAGACAGGGTTTTACCATGTTGGCCAGGCTGGTCTCGAACTCCTGACCTCAAGGGATCCACTTGCCTTGACCTCCCAAAGTGCTGGGATTACAGAGGTGGGCCACCATACCCGGCCTACCAAGATAAAATTTATATGCAAAGTGGAATAACTGATCACTGAGTAAAAAGACTTTACAGTGGCCATATTCTCCAAATAAAAAAATTAATATTAATATTTTTTTCAGCCAGGCATGGTGGTTCATGCCTGTAATCCACTGCACTCCAGCCTGGGCAACAGAGTGAGACTCTGTCTCAAAAAAAAAAAACCAGGTGCGGTGGCTTATGCCTATAATCCCAGCACTTTGGGAGGCTGAGGCAGGTGGATCACGAGGTCAGGAGTTCAAGACCAGCCTGGCCAAGATGATGAAACCCTGTCTCTACTAAAAATACAAAAATTAGCTGGGCATGATGGCGGGCGCCTGTAATCCCAGCTAAATTGGGAGGCTGAGGCAGAGAACTGCTTGAACCCGGGAGGCGGACGTTGCAGTGAGCCAAGATCACGCCACTGCACTCCAGCCTGGGTGACAGAGCAAGACTCTGTCTCAAAAAAAATCAATCCATCAATCAATTTTTTTTCATTTCTTTTGATGTAAGAAAATATCTAGCTAAGTAGTATAGGCACTGCAATACTAGGCTTTTTCATTTTTAGGGGCAACATGACACATTTGAAACCAGGACTATCTTGGAAATTCAGAACTTATGGTTGCCATATTTATAGGGCAATCAATAATATTTAACAACAACACAGATGTCTGATAACATTATTTTCTTTTTTTTTTTTTTTTTAAAGAGACAGGGTCTCCCTGTGTCACCTAGGTTGAAGTACAGGGGCATTCCATAGCTCACTGCAGCCTTGATGTCCTGGGCTCAAGTGATCCTCCTGCGTCAGCCTCCTGAGTAGCTACGACTATAGGCACGCTCCACCACACCTGGCTAATTTTTGTATTTTTTGTACATACAGGGTCTCACCATGTTGTCCAGGCTGGTCTTGAGCTCCTGGCCTCGAGCAATACTCCTTCCTCAGCATCACAAAGTGCTGGGATTACAGGAGTGGGCCACTGTGCCCAGCCATACAACAGATTTTCTGATTGTCATTAATTAGCAGGGAATATTAAATTAACTATTTAAAATGATGGGCCAGGTATCATAGCTCACGCCTGTAATCCTAGCACATTGGGAGGCCAAGGTAGGTGGATCACTTGAGGCCAGGAGTTCAAGACAAGTCTGGCCACCATGGTGAAACCCTGTCTCTACTAAAAATGCAAAAATTAACCGGGTGCAGTGGTGCACACCACCTGTAGTCCCTGCTACTTGGGAGGCTGAGGCACAAAAACTGCTTGAATCCACGAGGTGGAGGTTGTAGTGACCTGAGATCGCACCACTGCACTTCAGCCGGGGAGACAGAGCGAGACTTTGTCTCAAAAATAAATAAAATAAAATAAAATTATGGCCTGCAGATCCTGGCACTATCCTTATCCTGGTAATTACCTCTCAAGTTACTATATTACTACCAAAATGTTTCTGAATATTCTTTTTGTGTGTGTGTGTGTGTGAGACAGAATTTCGCTCTTGTTGCCAAGGCTAGAGTGTAATGGCCCAGTGTCGGCTCACTGCAGCCTCTGCCTGCCAGGTTCAAGCGATTCTCCTGCCTCAGCCTCCCGAGTAACTGGGATTATAGGCGCCCACTACTATGCCTGGCTAATTTTTGTATTTTTAGTACAGACGAGGTATCACCATGTCAGTCAGGCTGGTCTCGAACTCCTGACCTCAGGCAATCCGCCCGTTTCGGCCTCCCAAAGTGCTGAGATTACAGGCGTGAGCCACCACGCCCAGCCATGTTTCTGAATATTCTATGTGTCACAGTACATAATCATTGAAGAAACAAACTCAGAATTTTATGAAGCATAGAAATAATTTTACAGAAAGTAAAATAATTACATACAGGCAAATCCAAATTAAGATGGGACACCTTGTAAATGATTAGGTTCTTTAAGTAAGGTGGGGAGAGAAAGATTTACTAAATTGAAATACCTACCTTGCCGTGGGAACTGTTCAGCTAACTTCCTAAGGCTTGTTAAACTGTCAGCACCAAGCTGACTTAATATTCCAGGAAGCATTTCTGTGATTGGTTTGGCTTCTGCATGACCAGTAATTGCAAAGGTGTTAGCAGAAAGGGAAGCTTGGACTTTGGGATTGTTGAAATGAATAACTGTCCCATCATCTTTAATCATGTTCACCTGTATGATCACAGAAGAAAAATGCACTTCACATGCTAGGTACACTAAAACAAAATATTTTTAAAAAGCAAGTCAGCCAATTATGGTTTTTTACTTGGTAGTTATGTAATCCCAAGGTAGTAACTGGCCAAGCAGTGGACATTCATGGAAAAAGTTCATACTAATAAAGTAAAATGGTGTAGATGGCACAAATTATTAGAATGGTCAAGAAATATTCACTTCATTATAGAATCTAAATTTTAAATTCAAAGACTTCTAAAAGAAGTACATGCCCACGTTTTTTAAAAAATGGAATTATCAGCCACGAACCAGCTTCTTAATGAAATTACTCATTATCTTACTCAATTTATACTGTCAAACAAAATCAGTGCAATTTCCACTTGGTAGGGTAGCATCTTACTTAGGGGACTGGTTATAAAGGGGCAACAGTATATAGTAAAAATAACCACTGAAAATCCATAAAGAACACTCAGAAATTTAACCAGGTGTTTCATTCCTTCAAGTACTTAGTACATTTATAAAAATGTCAACTTGTTCTCATCATGTCATTCTTTGTAGGGGATTTTGTTAGTTCCTCTAATTTTTTTTTTTTTTGGAGACAGAGTCTCGCTGTATCATCCAGGCTAGAGTGCAGTGGCACGATCTCGGCTCTCTGCAACCTCTGCCTCCCAGGTTCTAGTGATTCTCCTGCCTCAGCCTCCCAGGTAGCTGGGACTACAGGCACGTGCCACTATGCCTGGCTAATTTTTGTATTTTTAGTAGAGATGGGGTTTCACCATGTTGGCCAGGCTGGTCTGTAACTCCTGAAATCAGGTGATCTGCCCACCTTAGCCTCCCTAGTGCTAGGATTATAGGCATGAGCCACCACGCCCAGCCAGTTCCTCTAATTTTTAAGGGTAGCTTCTCAACAATCTTTAATAACCCCTGTAAAGGTCAAAGAAGTTGTCCCACCCACTTGCCTAGTGACCTGAACATGCTTTATCAACAACTAGAAAAGCTTTAAAAATCATCCTCACATTCTTTCCATAACTTTGACCAATATGAACTATTTCAGATTTGATTTCATCCATTGCCTGGTACTTACTGAAATGGAAGGTTTAACATATGCTACTTAGATTGTTATTTTTCTCTCTCACTCATGTACTTTGATTTTTTTTTAGTAGAGTTGAATTTGCATAAGTTAAATGTGTAAATAATGTGATTCCACTACGTAGTTGATTCCCCTGGGTAAGTTACCTTGGTGGTAACATGCTTACTATATAAAAAGGTTAGGAAGAGTTAACTCTTGGCTACTTTAGAAGCATTTCATGATCCATCCAAAATCTGCCCTGTCACAATCAAGCATAGATGCTGAGTGTTCTCCATGGACTGTGGGAAGAGGGCTTTTCTTCCTCAGAGGTGATCACCAGTATTGACAGCACCAGAAAGGAAGGGCAAGAAAGGGGCTTCTAAATTTCAGGCAAGACCTGGAACACAGAGAAAATAAAGGCAAATCCCTGAAAAATTGTAACCAAACCCCACAAATAATTTCCCCATGTTTTTCTGACAAAAATCACTATTTAAATTCTATACCCTTCTCTCTCTCACTATTACACTTAGGGTTCTATTAATTATATCACACACAATAAGCATTCAATCCAGCTGTTCTAAGAACACGGCACTGTGAGTTATATTAACTTCAGAAAAGATCAATTATGTAGTTTTGAAGATAATTACAGTTTTGGTAGAAAAGTTAAATGTTAAAGTGGGTGAAATCTGGGCTTGAGAAGGATGACAGTGGATATGAAATGGGATGTTGTTCTGCATTTAGGCTAGAATCACATAATTTTAGAATGGGAAAAGAATAAAAGATATGGTAGGATTATATTTTCCAAATCAAGACCAAATCATGTGGTTTAAAAAATGATTTCAGGCCGAGTGTGGTGCCTCACACTTGTAATCCTCGCACTTTGGGAGGCCAAGGTGGACAGATCATGAGTTCAAAATTAGCCTGGCCAACATGGTGAAACCTCATCTCTACTAAAAATACAAAAATTTATCCAGACATGGTAGCGGATGCCTGTAATCCCAGCTACTGAGGCTGAGGCAGACGTGGCTTGAACCTAGGAGTCGGAGGTTGCAGTGAGGTGAGATCGCGCCACTGCACTCCAGCCTGGGCAACAGAATGAAACTCTTTCTCAAAAAAGAAAAAAGAAAAAAGAAAAGAAAAGGGCCAGGTGCGGTGGCTCAAGCCTGTAATCCCAACACTTTAGGAGGCTGAGGCGGGTGGATCACGAGGCCAGGAAATTGAGACCATCCTGGCCAACACGGTGAAACCCTGTCTCTACTAAAAATACAAAAATTAGCTGGGTGTGGTGGCACATGCTTGTAATCCCAGCTACTTGGGAGGCTGAGGCACGGGAATCATTTGAACCAGGGAATCGGAAGTTGCAGTGAGCTGAGATCATGCCACTTCATTCCAGCCTGGCTACCGAGTGAGATTTTCTCAAAAAACAAACAAAAAGGCCGGGTACGGTGGCTCACACCTGTAATCCCAGTACTTTGGGAGGCCGAGGCGGGCGGATCACCTGAGGTCGGGAGTTCAAGACCAGCCTGGCCAGCATGGTGAAATCCTATCTACTAAAAATACAAAAATTAGCCAGACGTGGTGGCAGGCGCCTATAACCCCAGCTACTTGGAGGCTGAGGCAGGAAAATTGCTTGAACCTGGGAGGTAGAGGTTGCAGTAAGCCAAGATTGCACCACTGCACTCTGGCCTGGGCAACAGAGTCAGACTCCGTCTCAAAAAAAAAAAAAAGAAAGAAAGAAAAGGGATTTCTAAAATACTTCCGGGTGCAGAGAGTCTCAAATATTGGAATCTGAGACATTTTTTATTTATAGACATTAAAGTCACAAGAAATTTGAAATCAGTATTGTTCAAAAAATTCAGACTATACATTTGTTGAACTTAGTAGTCTTCCAGTTCAAATCCTTTATGTTAAAGAAATAAACACTGAAGACAAAAACTCTTGGATAGCAACATATCCAAGGACAAATAGCTTGCTAAGTGCAAACTGAGGACTTTAACCTGGGTTTCCCAAAGTGTTCTTTAATTTCCTTCCTACTAAGTCATTCTCACACTTAAAACACTTATTTGCCTATAAAAATTCAATTCAGCTGGGTGCAGTGGCGCATGCCTGTAATCCCCGCACTTTGGGAGGCTGAGGCGGGTGGATCACCTGAGGTCAGGAGTTCAAGACCAGCCTGGCCAACACAGTGAAACCCCCAGCTCTACTAAAAATACAAAAATTATCTGGGTGTGGTGGCAGGCGCCTGTAATCCCAGCTACGCGGGAGGCTGAGGCAGGAGAATCGCTTGATCCCGGGAGGCGGAGGTTGCAGCGAGCTGAGATCACGCCATTGCACTCTAGCCTGGGCAATAGAGCGAGACACTGTCTTAAATAAATAAATAAATAAATAAAATTCCATGGCCTCATGACAGCTTGACAGAGAATGATTTATTTCAGGATATAGGCCAAATTGAGAACACAAAAGGAAACAAAACAGGTATATAGATAAGATGTATCTTACTGGCTATAAAATAAGAGGCTAACATGGAGCCAAAAACAATAAACAAACTCATGGAATTTTTCCTTATGTTCAAGTTTCTCTTCTGAAGGCTAAATGTTGTTATATTTTACACCCTGATATAGGTCTTTCTAGTTTGAAATATGCTTGCGTTTAGTGTGAAAAGCAAGATGAATTCCGTCTCAGATTGTGAAACATAAATTTATTCATGGCTGTTTTAAATGGAGTGGTCTAAAAGATGCAGCTTCAGGAACAGAAAGGTCCAGAAAGGGATGGAGAGTTTAGTTAATTTTAGAATACAGAGAAATACTAGAAGGTAAAATAGCTATAATATTTTCTTTCTGTCTCTCTCTCTCTCTCTCTCTTTTTGAGATGGAGTCTCACTCTGTTGCCCAGGCTGGAGTGCAGTAGCACGACCTCTGCTCACTGCACCTCCTCCTCCTGGGTTAAAGCGATTTTCCTGCCTCAGCCTCCCAAGTAGCTGGGATTACAGGCGTGCGCCACCATGCCCAACTAATTCAGATTATTTTATTTCTATCTAACATTCCTTCCTTCTGAGCAAATGACATGGTTATATAAGGCTTCTGGGCACAAGCTATTAGAAACTATCAAACGATGAATTATTTGGCTGAACAAGATCAGTTAGACACCTCCCCTGCCATTTTGGGTAAAAGAAGGGATAAGGAACTTGCTAAAGTTATAAAGCAAATTATATGCATTTAATATCGAGATTTCACTTCTTTCAGTGATTTTATACTGTGTGGTTTAAGCAAGCCATATAATATATGTACAATGTAAGAACAAGGAGCAGCCAAATAAAAGGGACTATTAAACTAGCAACTATACCAGCACTGAGGTCTTTTTTTCAACCAAACATCCCCTTTATGGTTTTTTTTTTCCCTAAAGATAGCTGAAGGTAAACGATGCCACTTGAGCTAAGGAGAAATAGACATTTTGAGACCCCAGTCCAAACCACGGAATGCCCTTGCTCTCATGTTTTGCTCTAACAATACTGATGTGTCTAGCAGTTAGCAGTAAACTTTGTCCTCTCATGCCTAATGTACTTATATATGCTGTTTTCACTGTTTAGAAGAACCATTTCCTACTTCTCCATCTTGCACATTCCCATTTATCCAAGATTGAGGTAAGATGCTTCTTTCTCCGTGAAAACTTAAGGTGCCAACTTACTGCTATTATACAGAATTGTCTTGTAGTATAATTGCATTTGTAAATCATTGACCATACTAGGTGAATTTGAGATCAGAGACCATGCCTTATTAGACATAGTATTTCCCCCAATATCTAGTACATAATAATCACTCAAATCTGCTGAATGAATGGATACCTCCTATACAATTTATTCTAAAATCATGGCTGGGCATGGTGGCTCATGTCTGTAATCCCAGCACTTAGGGAAATTGAGACAGGAGGATCGCTTAAGCCCAGGAGTTCAAGATGCCTGGACAACACAGCGAAAACCCCATCACCACCATAAAAAAAAAAAAAAAAAAAAAAAAAAGCAAGCCAGGTGGCGTGTCAGTACATGCCTATAGTCCTAGTTACTCAGGAGGCTGAGGTGGGAGGATCACTTGAGCCTAGGAAGTCGAGGCTGTGATCACACCACTGCATTCCAACCTGGATGATAGAGCGAGACCCTGTCTCAAAAAAGGAAAAAAAAAAAAAAAAGAGCCGGGCGCGGTGCCTCACGCCTGTAATCCCAGCACTTTGGGAGGCCGAGGCGGGCGGATCACGAGGTCAGGAGATCGAGACCATCCTGACCAACATGGTGAAACCCCGTCTCTACTAAAATTACAAAAATTAGCCAGGCGAGGTGGCGGCGCCTGTAGTCCCGGCTACTCGGGAGGCTGAGGCAGGAGAATGGCGGGAACCCGGGAGTCGGAGCTTGCAGGGAGCCAAGATGGCGCCACTCACTCCAGCCTGAGCGACAAAGCGAGACTCCGTCTCAAAAAAAAATAAAAGGAAAAAAAAAAAAAGAAAAAGGTTGTTGTCAGACCAACTCCCCAAATGCTAGATAATGGGTCACATTAAGGTTTAAATATAGCATCAGCAGTGCCTCCAATGAAGATGCCCAGAATCTCCTGGGCTGTATCTTTAGCTTGAATTTTCCTATAGTTTTGACCTTTCAGAATCAGCCCAATCTACCCTCCAGAATTAGGGGCATTTTAAGTCACTCTTGGCAACTGCTGGGTGGCCCTTTTATGCTGCTATCAAACACCTTAACCGCTATCTTTGCTGGCCTCTGCATAGGGTGCGTAAGTTAGTCTTAGTAGCCTCCTACCTGGTAAATTTGATGCTCACTTTGTTCCTACACAGCAGTACATTTTTGTGGCTAGAGGAGGCTCACAAAGTTATATTTGACTCCAAAGCTCTTGCTAATAACTGCCCTCTCAGTTCATGGAGGCTTGAATTCTTCTTTGTGACTTTTTTTGAATCCAACTGAGAATGACACAAGAGAATTAACAGTTGTCTGTTTTTTTCTTTTTGAGACGGAATCTCGCTCTGTCACCCAAGTTGGAGTGCAGTGGCGCAATCTCAGCTCACTGCAACCTCTGCTAACTGCAACATCTGCTTCCCGAGTTCAAATGATTCCACTGCCTCATCCTCCGAAGTAGCTGGGATTACAGGTGTGTGACACCACGCCCAGCTAACTTTTGTATTTTTAGTAGAGATGGGGTTTTGCCATGTTGGCCAGGCTGGTCTCAAACTCCTGACCTCAGGTGATCCACCCGCCTAGGCCTCCCAAAGTACTGGGATTACAGGCCAGAGCTACCGCACCCAGCCAGCAGTTGCCTTAAAATAAAGTTTTACTGCTACTCCATCTTATATGTAATGGCACTTAAATGTTTACCAGGAAATTCATCTTTTACTGACTTCTTCCTATATCTTTTAAGAGACAGGGTTCATTCTGTCTCCCAGGCTGGAGTGCAGTGGCTTGATAAGAGCAGCTCACTGCAGCCTCAAACTTCTGGGCTCAAGGGATCTTTCTACCTCAGCCTCCTAAGTTGGTAGGACTACAGGCATGTGCCACCATGCCTGGCTAATTTTTTATTTTCTTTAGAGACAGGGTGTCATGATTTTACTCAAGCTGGTCTTGAACTCTTGGCCCTAAATGATCCTCCTGCCTTGGCTTCCCAAAGTGCTGGGATTACAAACACAAGTCACCACACCTAGCCTCTTCTTAGAGTTTAAAAGGGTGAAATAACAGACTTCTTAAGAACAAGGCACATAAGCGTCTAGGGTGTTGTGAGACTGAAGAATGTGAGATTTTGAGGATTATGGGCTTTGCACACGCTCTTATAAGTCAGTCAGTATATCCTTCACATTCAATTCTAGCTCAGCATCTGCTTATTTCTAATAGCTATTATTAAGTCAAAGCTTACAGCTCTCATTAGTCTATAACATATGCTGGGATCACTTTCTCTTATTCTCTGGTGACAAGTCTGACAAGACAGGAATTCTTTTTTTTTTTTTTTTTGAGACAGAATCTCGCTCTGTCACCCAGGCTGGAGTGCAGTGGCGTGATCTCAGCTCACTGCAACCTCTGCCTCTCGGGTTCAAGCGATTCTCCTGCCTCAGCCTCCTGAGTAGCTGGGATTAGAGGCACGCGCCACCATCATACCCAGCTCATTTTTCTATTTTTAGTAGAGACGGGATTTCACCATGTTGGTCAGGCTGGTCTCAAACTCCTGACATCATGATCTGCCCGCCTCAGCCTCCCAAAGTGCTGGGATTACAGGTGTGAGCCACTGTGCCCGGCCTTTTTTTTTTTTTTTTGTGACTGAATCTCGCTCTGTCGCCCAGGCTGGAGTGCAGTGGCACTATCTCTGCTCAATGCAACCTCTGCCTCCTGGGTTCAAGCAATTCTCCCACCTCAGCCTCCCAAAGTAGTTGGGATTACAGGCGCATGCCACCATGCCTGGCTACTTTTTTGTACTTTCGGTACAAAAAAGAATTCCCGCGCCCAGCTAGGAATTCTCTTTATCTATGCTGCAGGTAGTCAGAACTGGCACATTCTTTCTGAAAAGCAATTTGACAATATGCATGAAGAGTTCTAAAAATGTTCATGGCTCTTTCAGCCAGTAACTACACTTTCAAGAATCTATAGAGGCTGAGTGCAGTGGCTCACGCCTGTAGTCCCTGCACTTTGGGAGGCTGAGGCGGGTGGATCACCTGACGTCAGGAGTTTGAGGCCAGCCTGGCCAACATGATGAAACCCCATCTCTACTAAAAATACAAAAAATTAGCTGGGCGTGGTGGCACACACCTGTAATCCCAGCTACTCAGGAGGCTGAGGCAGGGTAATCACTTGAACCCAGGAGGCGAAAGTTGCAGTGAACTGAGATTGCACCACTGCACTTCAGCTTGGGCAACAAGAGAGTTAAAGGAACTCAGATTTTTATATATATAAATATACATGTATTTTATT
>NW_016806314.1:24581-29090 GCF_001698545.2 Rhinopithecus bieti
ATAAATATATTTTATTATGTATTTTAATTACATATATATACATATATATATATATTTTTAGACATAGTCTCACTCTGTCGCCCAGGCTGTAGTGTAGTGGTGGGATCTCTGCTCACTGCAACCTCTGCCGCTCGGGTTAACCTCCGCCTCTCGGGTTCAAGCAATTCTCCTGCCCCAGCCTCCTGAATGTAGCTGGGATTACATGTGTGTGCCATCACGCCCAGCTAATTTTTGTATTTTTGTAGAGATGGGGTTTCACCATGTTGGCCAGGCTGGTCATGAACTCCTGATCTCGTCATCTGCCCGCCTTGGCCTCCCAAAGTGTTGGGATTACAGGCATGAGCCACGGCGCCCAGTCCAGAGAGATATATTTATGTATAGAAAAGTTCAACACATGATTCTTTTATTATCAATATATGTATAATAATAAAGAACTGTTAAATTACAGTACAGTATATCCATACAGTGGAATGTACATAGATACCTACACATGATTAAAAGGATTTTTTAATGACATAAAACAATTTTTATAATATAATGCTATTTTAAAAAATGATTATTGGCAGGGTGTGGTGGCTCATGCCCGTAATCCTAGCACCTTGGGAGGCAGAGGTGGGAGGACTGCTTGAGGCCAAGAGTTCAAGACCAGCCTGGGCAACATAGGGAGACCTCATCTCTACAAATAATTCTAAAAAGTAGCCAGGCATGGTGATGGAGTCACTCAGCCTGGGTGACGGAGTGAGACCCTGTTTCAAAATAAAAAATTAAAAAAAAAAAATTATTTAAAAAAAAAAACATGTCGGATGCAGTGGCTCATGCCTGTAATCTCAACACTTTGGGAAGCTGAGGCAGGTGGATCACCTGAGGTCAGGAATTTGAGACCAGTCTGGCCAAAACAATGAAACCCCATCTCTACTAAAAATACAAAAATTAGCTGGGTGTGGGACTGGGCGTGGTGGCTTACACCTTTAATCTCAGCACTTTGGGAGGCTGAGTCGGGTGGATCACCTGAGGTTGGGAGTTCGAGACTAGCCTGACAAACATGGAGAAACCCATCTCTACTAAAAATACAAAATTAGCCGGGCATGGTGGTGCATGCCTGTAGTCCCAGCTACTCGAGAGGCTGAGGCAGGAGAATAGCTTGAACCCTGGCAGCCGAGGTCATGGTGAGCCGAGATTGCCCCATTGCACTCCAGCCTAGGCAACAAGAGCGAAACTCCGTCTCAAAAAAAAAAAAAAAAAAAAAAAAAAAAAAAAAAAAAAATTAGCTGGGTGCAGTGGCACACACCTGTAATCCTGGCTACTACTTGGGAGTTTGAGGCACGAGAATTGCTTGAACCTGGGAAACAGAGGTTGCAGTGAGCCAAGACTGTGGCAATGCACTCCAGCCTGGGTATAGAGTGAGACTCTATCTCAAAAAACAAACAAACAAGCAAACAAAAAACAAGATCTTGCTCTGTCACCCAGGCTGGACATGCAGTGGTGAGATCACAGCTCACTGCAGCCTAGAGCTCCTGGGCTCAAAGGATCCTCCTGTTTACCCTCTGAATAGCTGGGATAACAGGCATGCACCATCATGCCCAGCAAATTATACATATATTTTTTATTTTTTTGAGATGGAGTCTTGCTTTGTTGCCCAGGCTGCAGTGCAGTTGCATGATCTCAGCTCACTACAACCTCTGCCTCCCGAGTTCAAGCAATTCTCTGCCTCAGCCCCCACCACGAGTAGCTGGGATTACAGACGCCCACCACCACGTCCGGCTGATTTTTGTATGTTTAGTAGAGAAAGGGTTTTGCCATCTTGGCCAAGCTGGTCTTGAACTCCTGACACTGTGATCCACCTGCCTCGGCCTCCCAAAGTGCTGGGATTACAGGTGTGAGCCACCCAGCCCGGCCTTTTTTTTTTTTTTGGAGAGACAGCATCTCACAATATTACCTAGGGTGGTCTCAAAGTCCTGGCCTCAAGCAATCCTTCCACCTCAGCCTCTCAAAGTGTTGGGATTACAGGCATGAGTCATTGCACCTGGCCAGAAAAATGATTCTAAATTGTGCATCTAGCTGTAATCATATATATATATCTATATGACATATATGAGACATATATATCACATATGTGACATATATGAGACATATATGACAGATATGAGACATATATAGCAACATATATATTGCACATATATATAGTGAACATAAAGATGGGAAAGATTAAATACAAGACTAATAGTAACTCTCTCTGGGTGGTAGGGATTATGGTTGAATATTGTCTTGACATTTTCTCTATATTCCTGATTTTCTATAATGGCAATATCTACTATCTATATAGATACACAGATAACTTTTTTTTTTTGGAGACGGAGTTTCACTCTTGTTGCCCAGGCTGGAGTGCAATGGCATGACCTCAGCTCACTGCAACCTCCACCTCCTGGGTTCAGGCAATTCTTCTGCCTCAGCCTCCTGAGTAGCAGGGATTACAGGCATGCACCACCACGCTCAGCCAGTTTTTTTTTTTTTTTTTTTTTTTTTTTTTTTTTTGAGACAGAGTCTTGCTTGTTGTCCAGGCTGGAGTGCAATGGCACAATCTCGGCTCACTGCAACCTCCGCCTCCCAGGTTCAAACAATTCTTCCGCCTCAGCTTCCGAGTAGCTGGGATTACAGGCACACGCCGCCATGCAAGGTTAATTTTTGTATTTTTGTAGAGATGGGGTTTCACCATGTTGGCCAGGCTGGTCATGAACTCCTGACCTCGTGATCTGACCACCTCAGCCTACCAAAGTGCTGGGATTACAGGTGTGAGCCACCGCACCCAGCCTGCACCCAGCTGGCAATATATTTTTATACTGAGGGGATGAAAGCTCTTTTAAATACAAAAGATGCAGATAAGGATGGATAAGATGTGGTATATGCATACAATGGAATATTATTCAGCTATAAAGCAGTGAAGTTCTGACAGGCTATGACCTAGATGAACCTTGAAAACACTATGCTAAGTGAGGTACTCAAGGCCTCCAGGCACAAAAGGACAAATATTGCAGATTCTGTTCATATGAAATATCTAAAATAGGCAATCCATAAAATAGAAAGTAGATTGGCTGTTACCAGGGGCTGGAGTAGAGGGGAATAAGGAGTTATTGTTTAATGGATACCAAGTTTCAGTTGAGGAAAATGAAAAAAGTTCTAGAGATGAAAAAAAGTAGTGATGGTTGGCCAACATTGTGAATTTTAATGCCAATGAATTGTATAGTTAAAAACGGCTGACCCCACACCTGTAATCCCAGCACTTTGGGAGGCCGAGGCAGGCAGATCCTGGGGTCAGGAGATCGAGACCATCCTGGCTAACATGGTGAAACCCTGTCTCTACTAAAAATACAAAAACTTAGTCGGGCGTGGTGGCGGGCACCTGTGGTCCCAGCTACTCGGGAGGCTGAGGCAGGAGAATGGCGTGAATCCGTGAAGTGGAGCTTGCAATGAGCCGAGATCGTGCCACTGCACTCCAGCCTGGGCAACAGAGTGAGACTCTGTCTCAAAACAACAAAAAACAAAGAAACAAATAAACAAAAAACCAAAAAAAACCCCAGCTAAAATGGCAAATTTTATGATATATATAGAGATATATCTGCACACACACACAGTAAAAAACAGAACAAAAATCCAGAAGAACAGGACCCTAAGAGAGAAAGAAGGAGACTGTGGGATGATAAGGTGGATAGGACATGGTGCTTCCCTTTTACTCTCCAGTACTCAGAGTTGTCTATCTATGGGCACCTGAGGCTCTAGCTGGAGGAAGAAGGAGCTCCAGGAAGAGCCAACCAATAACTTTAGGTTCTCTTTCTGTACAACTGGTTCAGAAATAACAAGAAACAGGAAGAGGAAAACGTACAAAGTAAAATTTATGTGTACAATTACAAAAGTTATATTCCCAGCCTTAAGCTTTCTCTAAGTCCTTGCTCCCTATATTTAACTTGGTGCAGAACTGAAAGAGATCAAATGAAATAATGAAATCCACAGGCAGACAGCCCGGGCGGCGCCTTGAGCCTAGCTAAAAGTTGACCCTAAAGGCAGACAGCCCGGGCGGCGCCTTGAGCCTAGTTAACAAGTTGACCCCGGACCCAACCGATAATGTTATCTATAGATTTCAGATGTTGTATAGACAAGCATTGTGAAAGTCCCTGTCTTGTTCTTTTTCTGTTCTAAATTACTAGTGCTTGCCATATATCTCTCAAACTTCCTGAGCCCAGTATAAACATATCCCTCCATATATCTCTCAACTTACTGGGCTCATCCCACTACATGTCTCCCCACCATATATCTCTCAATTCAAAGACTACCATATATCTCAACTTTAGAAAGACACCACCTGGAAAGTCCCCGATAAGAGCACAGTCGTTTGTGAGAGCGCGGGAACCAATAAAAAAACTGCTAAATGTATAGACTTAAAATGTTAACCAATTGTAATGCTGTAACCTAGAGAATTCCCTCGTTCCTCTGCAACTTTACAAGTCCTGTTTACAT
>NW_016806314.1:32675-34243 GCF_001698545.2 Rhinopithecus bieti
TCTCTGGTGGTCTTTTTCGGGGAATAAAAGGTCTGGGCATAACAGAACAATCCCACCTGGAATAATCAGTACCTCTTAAATTTAATAGGCTCTAATCTAAGCAAACTCATCACAGAGAATCAGCATGCTATAGACTATAATGAATAAACATGTTCCCTGCTGTCAAGACTCTCTATAAGTTACTGAAAACAGACTACTGGGTTAATCAGTTACCATTATACACCACGATATGAGACAGCGAAAAACATATTATAGAAGAGCAACTTAGGCTAACAGCAGTAAAAGTACAGAGAAAAGGTTGATTGCACCTGGAAAGGCAGGAAGGGTTTCATGGAGGCTGAATTATACCCTAATTAAGACAGAAGCTGTCCTCTGAATATAATTGTAAAACTCTATGAAGCAACTTGGAACAATTAGGGCTTCTGAATCGGAAGGTGCTTTTTGGTTACACTTCTTACCAAATAAACTGGAAAAAGTCTGTTGTTTCTGAGAAATAAAACAGACCCCATTGTCGATGGATTCATGCAATTAGGGGAAGAAAAGGTGACAGCATAATCACTATATTCAACTAGATTACCAAATAACCACATTCAAATATTTTCAAATGTTACAGAACATAAAGCATTTTCAGAAATTTGGTTCTGGATGATACTCTGCAAGTCTGCCTAAGAATTCCTTTCAAAAAGCTGGTTATGGCCGGGCGCGGTGGCTCAAGTCTGTAATCCCAGCACTTTGGGAGGCCGAGACGGGCGGATCACGAGGTCAGGAGATTGAGACCACCCTGGCTAACATGGTGAAACCCCGTCTCTACTAAAAAATACAAAAAACTAGCCGGGCGAGGTGGCGGGCGCCTGTAGTCCCAGCTACTCGGGATGCTGAGGCGGGAGAATGGCGTGAACCCGGGAGGCGGAGCTTACAGTGAGCTGAGATCCGGCCACTGCACTCCAGCCTGGGCGGCAGAGCGAGACCCCGTCCAAAAAAAAAAAAAAAAAAGAAGGCTGGTTATTTACTGGACCTTTGTATGAAACCATCTCTGAAACCCATCAATACCTTAGTTTTTTTTGTTGTTTTTTTTTTTTTGTTTTTGTTTTTTTTGAGACTTCTTGCTCTGTCACCCAGGCTGGAGTGCAGTGGCATGATCTCGGATCACTGCAAGCTCCGCCTCCTGGGTTCATACCATTCTCCTGCCTCCGCCTCCCAAGTAGCTGGGACTACAGGCGTCCACCACCGCGACCAGCTAATTTTTTATATTTTAGTAGAGACGGGGTTTCACGTGGTCTCGATCTCCTGACCTCGTGATCCGCCTGCCTCGGCTTCCCAAAGTGCTGGGATTACAGGTGTGAGCTACCGCACCTAGCTTTTGTTTTGTTTTGTTTTTTTGAGATGTAGTCTTGCTCTGTCGCCAGGCTGGAGTGCAGTGGCACAATCTGGGCTCACCGCAACCTCCACCTCCCAGGTTCAAGCTATTCCCCTGCCTCAGCCTCCCGAAGTCCTATCCTTCAGTTTTGACAGCCTTGGATATTCCTTTGTTTGGTAACATTAAAACAAACAAACAAAAAAAAAACTAT
>NW_016806314.1:34541-40250 GCF_001698545.2 Rhinopithecus bieti
AAAAAAAAAAAAAAAAAGAAGGCTGGTTATTTACTGGACCTTTGTATGAAACCATCTCTGAAACCCATCAATACCTTAGTTTTTTTTGTTGTTTTTTTTTTTTTGTTTTTGTTTTTGTTTTTTTTTTGAGACTTCTTGCTCTGTCACCCAGGCTGGAGTGCAGTGGCATGATCTCGGATCACTGCAAGCTCCGCCTCCTGGGTTCATACCATTCTCCTGCCTCCGCCTCCCAAGTAGCTGGGACTACAGGCGTCCACCACCGCGACCAGCTAATTTTTTATATTTTAGTAGAGACGGGGTTTCACGTGGTCTCGATCTCCTGACCTCGTGATCCGCCTGCCTCGGCTTCCCAAAGTGCTGGGATTACAGGTGTGAGCTACCGCACCTAGCTTTTTGTTTTTGTTTTTGTTTTTTTGAGATGTAGTCTTGCTCTGTCGCCAGGCTGGAGTGCAGTGGCACAATCTGGGCTCACCGCAACCTCCACCTCCCAGGTTCAAGCTATTCCCCTGCCTCAGCCTCCCGAAGTCCTATCCTTCAGTTTTTGACAGCCTTGGATATTCCTTTGTTTGGTAACATTAAAAACAAACAAACAAAAAAAAAACTATATATAATTTATTATACCAAATCAATGAACTAATGAATGCAAAAAAGTTTGGAAAAGCTTGTCTTATTCCAAATAGCCGTTTAGTTTTTTTTTTTTTTAAGACAGAGTCTTGCTCTGTCGCCAGGCTAGAGTGCAGTGGCACGATCTGGGCTCACTGCAACCTCCACCTCCCAGGTTCAAGCTATTCCCCTGCCTCAGCCTCCTGAAGTCTTATCCTTTAGTTTTTGACAGCCTTGGATTTTCCTTTGTTTGGTAACATTAAAAACAAACAAACAAACAAAAAAACTGCATATAATTTATTATACCAAATCAATGAACTAATGAATGCAAAAAAGTTCGGAAAAGCTTGTCTTATTCCAAATAGCCTTTCAGTTTATTTTTTTTTTAGACAGAGTCTTGCTCTGTCACCCAGGCTGGAGTGCAATGTCACAATCTCGGCTTACTGCAACCTCTGCCTCCCAGGTTCAAGCGATCCTCCTACCTCAGTCTCCCAAGTAGGCAGGATTACAGGCATGCGCCACCATGCCTGGCCAATTTTTGTATTTTTAGTAGAGACAGAGTTTTACCATGTTGGCCAGGCTGGTCTTGAACTCCTGACCTCAGGTGATCCACCTGCCTCGGCCTCCCAAAGTGCTGGGATTACAGGAGTGAGCCACCGTACCCAACCTTAGTTTTTAAAGTTTCTGAAGAGGACACCAATTAAGCTCTGGAAGGGGGAAAAAAAATCACAAATACTGATAGCTTGGATAGTACTAATGTTAGTGACATCCAGTACTGACAGTAGAAAATTAGGGGTATGGAGAAACTTTACTTGGCCTAAGTGCATTCAATGAATCTTGAGATCCACCGCTGCTCTCCCTGCTCCTCACTCCCTAAACTGAGCACTTTCTACCTCTTTCATGTTTTGAAGGTCTAAGCACAGACAGTACTATTATATTGTTACACAATAATGGCAAAAAGTGTCTTTTCTTCTCAAAAGTTTTTATCTGCTTTACTTAAACTGCCAAAACCCAAAAGGCAGTGTATTCCTGAGTTCATACTTTGTAACAAGTTTTAAACATCCCAAAGCAAAAATAACAAAATTTTAATTAATGTGTTTCCTATTCTTAGACATATATATATGTTTATATCTGAGTGTTTCTGAAAATCATATCCATTTTTTCATGTATACATTTAATGCAATAGCTTCTTTTTTCCTTCTCAAGAAGCTGTTTTTAACCCAAGTATATGAGCAAGCCAGGTTATATATAGTATACTAGATGTTCCCAAAGAGGAATATTTCAGATTTGTTAAGGGTTATATAAAGTAACAAATATCTTGGTTCTCAAAAAATCAACCTTAGAAAGAGGGAAAGAAGAACAAAAAGTAAAATTCCTCTCCATCTTAGGTTCAAATATTCAGAAATTTTATGGTTGCCACCTTGTATTATTACTTTGTATGATTTCCCTGTACAACCATCCTGTGAGGGTTAGAAGACAACACCAGGATGGGGGAAAGGCAGAGAAGCTGCTATAGTGTACACACATGCCACATATCTATTATGTGGCAATAATTCTCTGTGTGATGTTTTGAGGTGTATAACTCCTCAAAAAAGTTGCAGGGGCAATATTAACAAAAAAGAATTTGTAATATAATTTAGTAAGTGCTATAATAAAAAGTAGATATAGGGCATTGTGGAGGCACACAGGAAAGGCACCTAACCCTTATCTGCACAAATGCTGTACAGGTGCTACCAGGAAGGCCTCTGGGAGGAAATAATGCCTATATTAAGACTTGAAAAAGGAGAAATAGCCATGTCCTTGGAAATACTGATAGGGATTTCTTTTCGATAATGGTTTAAGTAATGAATTCTGCATGGTAGGTGCTCAGTACCTATATAAGGCAGGTAAACCTCTTACTTTCCCTTTTTTTTGATGGGGGAGGAGGGATGGGAGGAAATGAAAAGGCCAAGATAAGCATACTCAAGTATAAATGAAAAGAGCAAAAGCAAGATAAATTAATGAATAGTATGAACTCTGGTTTTGACACACCTTAGTTCAAACCTGGAATTCTAGCACTTACTAGGCTACGTGATCTTAGGTAGGCACCTACTTTTCTAAGCCTCAGCGCTCTCATCTGTAACCAACGACAACCAACTCAAAGGGATATTGTGAAGCTGAAATGGGAAATAATACATATTGATTTGTCTAGTTGTCTAATTAGTTTTCCCACCAGATCATAAGCTACAAAAGATAGAGGCCATGCAAAATATCTCTATCACTGTCTAGTAAGTCCTTAGCAAAATGCTTGGCACGCAGATATTTAATAAATGTTGACTATCATTAAGTAC
Source organism: Rhinopithecus bieti (assembly GCF_001698545.2). NCBI lineage: Eukaryota > Metazoa > Chordata > Mammalia > Primates > Cercopithecidae > Rhinopithecus > Rhinopithecus bieti. The sequence goes on from NW_016806314.1 coordinate 37,475, forward strand.
TTTGTTAGGATGATTTCAATTACAGCAACACCATGACCTCGGCACAGTATTATATGTTTGATTATATTCTGAAGAGATCAAAAATGACTAACTCATTCCTTATTTCAATGTAAAACACTTATAAAATCAACACTGCCCCTACACTAAAAGTTTTACTAATTATGAGAGCCATAAAGTCTTCCAGATCTGAACAAAACTTTAGAAAACATGTCCTTGGAGATATTACACAGTTAAATCTATACTGCAAGGAAGGTATAAATGTAATTTTTTTCCTCTCTAAAGAAGCGTTTCTCTGGCCGGGCGCGGTGGCCTAAGCCTATAATCCCAGCACTTTGGGAGGCCGAGACGGGCGGATCACGAGGTCAGGAGATCCGAGACCATCCTGGCTAACATGGTGAAACCCCCGTCTCTACTAAAAAAATACAAAAAACTAGCCGGACAACGTGGCGGGCGCCTGTAGTCCCAGCTACTCGGGAGGCTGAGGCAGGAGAATGGCGTAAACCCGGGAGGCGGAGCTTGCAGTGAGCTGAGATCTGGCCACTGCACTCCAGCCTGAGCGACAGAGCGAGATTCCGTTTCAAAAAAAAAAAGAAGTGTTTCTCAACTAAGGATGCCCTTTGCCTGCAAGGTACATATGGCAATATCTAGAGATATTTTTGATTGCCACAACTAGGAGTGTAGAGGTGTTACTGGCATCTAGTGGGTGAAGACCAGGGATGCTGCTAAATACCCTATAATGCACAGGACAGCTCTCATAGCAAATAATTATCTAGTTCAAAATGTCAATAGTACTGAGGTTGGGGGGCAGAGGAGTTGAAGGGTAGAAAGGCAGCCAAAGATATAAAATTGTATAAACATTTACAAGTAGGTTAGGTTTAATATTATCAGAATTCATGTGTATTATTGCAACTTATTCATTTTACCAAGTTTTAGATTTTAAAAGAGGTTTGAAGGAACTTAGATTTGTTTTTTCTAGTATTTATCTAAGATTGAGAGAATGGTCTCTCTAAAAATATTTCAAGTCCATCAAAATATATAAAAGCTTTCAATAACTCAAAAAAAAATGTCTAAATATAATTTCAGGTCTTACAAATGAAGCTCTAATCTGTATCTCAGAGTAAGAAGGCACAGTCACATCAAGCTGAAAGGAAAAGTACACATGTGGCTTACATTTTCTACTATTTTATCAGTACAATGATTTTCAACATACAAAGCAGATTTAAATGATGTGTTAATTTTATTCATTTATATATGCAAGGTGGAAGGAACATGTGGCATTTTGCATTCCACTACCTTTTCTTTGCCATTTTACTCTGCTATTTCTTTATTAATGATCCCTACCTCCACACTGTTTCTTTTCTTTTCTTTTCTTTTCTGGAGACAGAGTCTCACATGATCTCTACTCACTGCAACCTCTGCCTCCTGGGTTCAAGCCATTCTCCTGCCTCAGCCTCCCAAATAGCTGGGATTACAGGTGCGCACTACCATGCCTGGCTAATTTTTGTATATTTAGAAGAGACAGATCTCACCATGTTGGCCAGGCTGGTCTCAAACTCCTGACCTCAGAAGATCTGCCCGCCTTGGTCTCCCAAAGTGCTGGGATTACAAGTGTGAGCAACTGTGCCCGGCCCCTACCTCCACATTAGTTCTGATTCATGTTTTATAGCACATGTACACTAGTCATCTATTTAAAATTGTGAGGTGGTACCACACACAGTAACGATTAAATTTAACTTACGGCAGTGAAAGCATAAACTTTGGTTACTATCACAGATGGAATTGGCTGGGTGCAGTGGCTCACACCTGTAATCCCAGCACTTTGGGAAGCCAAGGTGGGCAGATCATTTGAGGTCAGGAGTTTGAAACCAGCCTGGCCAACATAGTGAAACACTATCTCTACTAAAAATACAAAAAAAAAAAAAATTAGCTGGGCATGGTGGTGGGCGCCTGTAATCCCAGCTACTCGGGAGACTGAGGCAGGAGAGTTGCTTGAGTCCAGAAGGCGGAGGTTGCAGTGAGCACAGATCATGCCACTGCACTCCAGTCTGGGAGAGAGTGAGATTCTGTCTTAAAAAACAAAAAAACAAATGGAATCATCAGGCAGAAGTGAATCTAGGTGGTAAAATCACAAGTAGTTGTTGTTGTTATTTATTAAGCATCTTTTGGAATGACATTAATCTTTGGTCTCATATTTGAAAAAAATAGTGTCATCAAAATACAATAAACTGACAATTTTTTTTTTTTTTTTTGAGACGGATGCTCACTCTGTCACCCAGGCTGGAGTACAATGGCACAATCTTGGCTCACCAGAACCTCTGCCTCATGGGTTCAAGTGATTCTCTTGCCTCAGCCTCCCGAGTAGCTAGGATTACAGGCGTGTGCCACCACACCTAGCTAATTTTTGTATTTTTAGTAGAGATGGGGTTTCACCATGTTGGCCAGGCTGGTCTTGAACTCCTGACCTCAGGCGATCCGCCTGCCTCGGCCTCCCAAAGTGTTGGGATGACAGGAGTGAGCCACTGCACCCAGCTGACTTACACATTTTAAACAATTTTTGAAACAGTTTTACTAAGAAATCTAACCCATGTAAAGTTATTGCTAAAGCCTTTTGGCTGAGGTAGTAACTAATGAAACTCTGTAGAATATAAAGGTGCAGTAGGGTAAAAAAGTCTACCGCTGGCCAGGCGCGGTGGCTCAAGCCTGTAATCCCAGCACTTTGGGAGGCCGAGACGGGCGGATCACGAGGTCAGGAGATCGAGACCATCCTGGTGAACAT
>NW_016806314.1:43757-46565 GCF_001698545.2 Rhinopithecus bieti
ANTACTAGGATTACAGGCTTGAGCCACCGCGCCCGGCCTATCAAAGATTTTTCTAAGCTGATATTTTACATCTGAAAAGTCTAGACAATTATTTGTGCATGTACCCACATAATTTAACAACTTGCAAAGTGATCATACCTCTTCAATACCAGCTATATTATTCACAGCCAGTTTTTTTAGAGAACTCTGAAGCTTTTTGTCATCAGCTGTAGCTGTTCTGTGTACCACCTTCTTCTTTCTGCGAGCTGTACCCTGAAAAATAACCAAACAGAAGTGTTAGCATGCCCAACATCTGGCAACTGCAATCACATCTTATATATCACAATAATCTAACTAAAACCCACATTAAAAAATGGACAAAATAATAATGATTAATATTATAAGATTGCTCAGAGGTTGTGACTGTCAGCCTAATGCAGATTTTTAAAGGTCAGTTCTAGCCAGTTCTTTTTTTTTCCTTATCAGCTTTCTCAGGTTGAATTATTCTTATCTAATATCCAGCCTTTATCATTTTAACACAAGATACTGTTTGCTAATAAAACATAATGTATAACTTCAAGACAATTTAAGTACTTTATAACAATTTTAAAACATTATCATTTCTTACAGTAACTACCACCCCCTGCCAATAGTCTAAAGATATTCTGAAATTTGGGGAATTAGGACATAACTGAAAATTAATGCCTACATTACAATAGGAGGAAAAAAAACAATAAACAAATTAGACAATTTCAAATGGGATTAAGTACTATTAAGAAAAAAACAAAACTAGAGCACAGGAAGAATGACTAAGTAGGAGTAAAGCACTACTTTATTAGAAAGTACAGGAAATCCCCTCTGAAGAGGTAATATAAGAATTGAAACCTATAACTAGGGCAAGAATGTTCCAAGCAGAATGAAACAAGGTTGAACTTGTCCTTTCTAGAAGAGAGAAAATGGGCCAGTATGGCTAGAGTAGAGTGAACAATGGGAATGGAGGAAGAGTATGAAATCAGAAAGATAGGCAAGGACCAGATTATGTAGCTTAGAATGCCACGGGCAGGAGCTAGATTTCATTCTGACTGCAATGGGAAGCCATTGAAAGGTTTTAAGCATGGGAGTGACTTGATCTGATTATTTATGACTGAAGTTGCTATGTGGAAAATGGATTATAATGAGACCAGTCAGCAGGCTCCTGGTCCTGGCAAAAGATGAGGAATATGGCAGTGAAGATGGTGTGGGGTTAGATTCTCACAAGAGACCACATGACTTTGCTGATGGATTACATGTGGGATACAAGAAAAAAAGGACATTTGGATGATGCTTAGAATCTTGGCCTGAGCAAACAGGTTGAAAATTATGCTAGTTACTGAGAAAGAAAAAGTTCATTTCTAAATTGATACTTTGAAACTCTAAATACATTTTTCCATTGAAATACTATTTAAAATAATGGATTAAATTCCTGGATCAGTTTATTAAGTCTTGAGGGTGAAATCTTTCTAAAACTGGTAGGAGTAAGGAGAATGGAATAGTGGTTTCAGTCTCTGGGCAGCTCCTATAGTAGGACTCAGGGAATCAGCCTTATAGAGGGAAGGTAGGGGCTTCAGTCTCAGCAATTCTGGTGGCAGTGGAGGAGAGACGTGACGGCAGAGGATGCCTTGAAATCTAGTTGCTGAAGGACTATTTACATAGGCACTCACTTGTGAAGCATTCCTGACTCAGGGATAGCTCAATTGCTTGGTGAATACCTCAACGTGAATGATCCTCAGGTACCTCAAATTCAACATGTCTTAAAGCTTATCAGTCTACCAATCTATTCTTTCTATATTTCCTAACTTTTGTAGCTGGTGGTACCACCATATACTCAAGTCTCTAAAATCATGAATCTGTGGGTTATCCTAGATTCTGCATGCCCTTCACCCCCCATATCCCATCAGTCACTAAATCGTGTCAATTTCAACTCCTATATCCCATATAATAGAGGTCCCCAACCGCCAGGCCACTGACTGGTACCAGTATGTGACCTGTTAGGAACACGACAGCACAGCAGGAGGTGGGGTGGGGGGCATGAGCGAGCATTACTGCTTGAGCTCCACCGCCAGTTAGATCAGCGGCAGCATTAGATTCTCACAGGAGCGAGAACCCTGTTGTGAACTGTGTATGCCAGGAATCTAGGCTGCACACTCCTTATGAGAATCTAACTAATGCCTGATGACCTGAGGTGCAACAGCTTTATCCCAAAACCATCATCCCCCTATCCGTGGAAAAACTGTCTTCCATGAAACCAGTTCCTGGTGCCAAAAAGATTGGGGACTGCTGCCTTATACTATAGCAATAGCCTCTCAATTGTTCTCCTACACGCCAAACTTCCATTTCGTTCCATTTTCCACAACGCCAGCAGTTACGTTTCTAAAATGGCAGTCATTTCCTTCTTAAAATCCTTTAATAGCTGCCCACTGCCTATAGGATAAAACTTCAAGCTCCTTGGTATGGCATATAAAAGTATGATGGAATCCCAAAAACCTGGTCATTTCATTTCCTGCCATTCTCTATGCATTACATACTCTAAAGAATAGCTGTACCGGCCAGGCGCGGTGGCTCACGCCTGTAATCCTAGCACTTTGGGAGGCCGAGGAGGGCAGACCGGAAGGTCAGGAGTTTGAGACCAGCCTGACCAACATGGTGAAACCCCGTTTCTACTAAAAATACAAAAATTAGCCAGGCGTAGTAGCGCATGCCTGTAATCCCATCTACTCAGGAGGCTGAGGCAGGAGAATCACTTGAACCCAGGAGGCGGAGGTTGCAGTGAGCCAAGATCACACCACTGAA
>NW_016806314.1:46695-80861 GCF_001698545.2 Rhinopithecus bieti
AAAGAGACTCTGTCTCAAAAAAAAAAAAAAAAAAAGGTCTGGGTGCGGTGGCTTACGCCTGTAATCCCAGTATTTTGGGAGGCTGAGGCGGGCAGATTACCTGAGGTCAGGAGTTCAAGATCATCCTGACCAACATGAAGACACCCCATCTCTACTAAAAATACAAAAATTCAGCTGGGCGTGGTAGCGCATGCCTGTAATCCAGCTACTCGGGAGGCTGCGGCAGGAGAATCGCTTGAACCTGGGAGCGGAGGTTGCAGTGAGCCAAGATCGTGCCATTGCACTGCAACCTGGGCAACAAGACTGAAACTCCCTCTCAAAAAAAAAAAAAAAAAAAAAAAAAAAAAAAAAAAAGAATAGTTGTACCAAACAAGCCATTCCATTAAGTACCGTGTTAACTTAGCGCCGTACGTGCCTTTGCAAGTATAGAAATAACAACTCTTTTTACTCTACCTCCATGAACCCTCTTTTATTTATTTATTTTTTTTTCTGAGATGGAGTCTTGCTCTGTTGCCCAGGCTGGAGTGCAGTGGTGCAATCTTGGCTCACTGCAACTTCCACCTCCCGGGTTCAAGTGATTCTCCTGCCTCAGCCTCCTGAGTAGCTGGGACTACAGGTGTGCTCTGCCACACCAGGCTAATTTTTGTAGTTTTAGTAGAGACAGGGTTTTACCATGTTGGCTAGCTGGTCTTGAACTCCTGACCTCAAGTGATTCACCCACCTCAGCCCCTCAAAGTGCTGGGATTATAGGCGTGAGCCACTGTCCATTACCTTTCTGCCAGCCATTACCTTTCTGCCTAGTGATAAATTCTTGTTTATCCTTTAAATAAGAGCTCAGTAATGACTTCCTTGTCTCCTCTAGGCAAGAGCACCTTGTACTTCATTATAACACTCACTATTCTCCATTGTAATTGTGAGCATCTCTCTCCCAAGCAGAGCTGTGATCTTGTTTATCTTCTATGTGCCTGGCACATAGTAGGTGCTCAATATACAATAGCTAAATTGAATGTACCAACCACAGTTTTAAAATACATAATGGCGATGTGCTACATCAAGCTCGCTCTTCTAGGTATATTCTATGGTTCTTGACTATCCCTAGTTTTTGCATTGGCACATCACATCACACTTGATGGTACAATGTGACTACTGTGGTTACATGACTGTGTTAATCTAGCTCTAGACTCATATAACTGTATCACTGTGGAAGAAGGAGAAAGTACTGGCTCTTCTTCCCTTCCCTTGTCCTCATCCCCAGAAGCTGTGGTTATTGTCTGTGTAAATGACATAGTGTGACCCACTACAAAAAGTAGTGTCCTGCCTACCACTTCAGGTCAGAGGTAAGTACTACTCTTTCTTTCCCTTTTGCAAAGATTGTACTGGGCAGAGATATGGGTAGAATAGTCTCCTTGAGCCTGGTGCCACAGCTGAAGAGAATCAAAGACTTTTGTTGTTCACAACTAGCTCTTCCTTAGGCTTTAAAAAGTACAGGGAATAAGAAAGCTCACATTCATATTCACCAACATGGAAGAACAGGTAAGAATTTGTGGGGAAAACCTGGCAATGAACAAAATATATCAACTTAAGCATCTCCAGCTAAACCTCTGTACAAGTAGGTAATATCCAGTCAAGATGAAGTAACCCTAACATCTGCTACGCCCTTCAAGTGAGTCTAACCATAACAGCTATCATTTATTAAGCATCTACTCTGTGCTAGACACCATGTTAGGTGTTTTATAAATATTACCCTAATCTTTAAACACCTTATGTAGGATTATTTCTATTTTGCAGATAAGAAAGTGGAAGCTTAACAAGGTTGGATAACTTGTTCACATCATATAACTAGCAGATGTTAAGAGTTAGGATTCAAACAAATGTGGCTATTTCCATTGCATCATCAGAGAGAAAAGTGTTCTAGTTACCTATTTTAGATCCAGACAAGTTATTTTCAAATTCGAATGTGGTTTGATCTTGATTATTGAAAAGATTTTAGATTTTCAATGACCACAAATCTGAAATAATAACACTATCTGGTTACATACATTCTCCTATCAATTTTTCTTATGCCACACTCACCTTGCCCCCTATCCGGACCTGAGCCTGAAGTTTGGCTAACTTTTCTTGATTCATGCTGTTGGTAAATCTAGGGGGGGAAAAATAGATTTGTTAAAGTCACTCTTTTACCGAAATTAACAAACTATTTATGCAACAGTACCTTCTGGTTCACTGAGCTTGTAGTATGCATCAATACCATGACCATATTAATACTGTCTATATTCTTAATAAACATTAATAACTTGTTCTAGCTTCATAAACCAGATTTTTTTTTCAATTTTTTGAACATATTATTATTTTTTAAATCTCAAATCAGCCTTATGAGATACAGTCTGCTCTTAGAAGTCCCAATTACAGATGAGGCTGTGAACTCTGTCAATGCCTCTGTTTCTAAAGACTTATTCTTTTTTTTTTTATTATTTTTATTATACTTTAAGTTCTAGGGTACATGTGCATAACCAAATATTTTTAAAATCAAAATTAAATTACCATGAGGGAATCAAATATACAAACAAAATAGAATGGGATTCAAAGTCACCTATTCAAAGATCCCTCCTTAAAACATGATTCAATCCTTTGGCATTCAGTTAAGCCTAACCAATTATGAAATCTCTGTAGGCAAGCCAGTTTTTTTTCCCCAAAGATTTTTACAGCAGAGAGCTGTTACCAAATGTTATTAGCAAAAGCTTCAAGTAGATTTTTTTCCCTCCCAAATCACATTCTGTATTTCTTATAAACCATAAAGATGATAAAAGGAAAAAAAAGCTGAACAAAGAAGAAATTCAACAAAAGGCTGTCTAGCTGTCAAGATATCAAGTAGTCACATCCTCTATTCAAGGTCAGATGGTATGTTAATAATGGGGAAAGAGAACCAGGTTTTCAGACGTTTGGTGCTTCTGCAGCATTCTCCAGAGTTCATTCAATACCCTGCACTGATACAGTATGTTATACTTGTCGGGATATTCTTGCCTACAGGGTAAAATGCTTCATTGCACAATTTAACAAAAACATATCTTTGCTACAGTAATAAATGTTGGTGGGGAGAGGAGACTCCTAAAACAAGCTTTTTAAAGCTAATCTTGATTTTGAAGATTCTAATATTATAGTCATGACTCTAGTTTGGTCAGTGATATTCCCACTAAGAAAAAAACATTCTTAAGTTTATAATGGGTCATAACATTCTACATTACATAAACAAAGAAAAGCCAAATTAAGGCCCGGCAAGGAGGCTCACGCCTGTAATCCCAGCACTTTGGGAGGCCGAGGTGGGTGGATCACCTGAGGTCGGGAGTTCGAGACCAGCCTGACCAACATGGAGAAACCCTGTTTCTACTAAAAATACAGAATTAGCCAGGCATGGTGGCACATGCCTGTAATCCCAGCTACTCGGGAGGCTGAGGCAGGAGAATCGCTTGAACTCGGGAGGCGGAGGTTGTGGTGAGCCGAGATTGTGCCATTGTACTCCAGCCTGAGCAACAAGAGTGAAACTCCATCTCAAAAACAAAACAAAACAAAACAAAAAAACCCACCAAAATAAAAGTCTTGTTTTACTTGTTCTATGGATCAACAAATCATTACTGAGATGTGGAGGAGGGAATAAGGGACTAGGCTGTTATCAAACCTTCCTTGGCCAATTCTCTAAACCCTGGATAGTCATCATTCCCATGAAAAAGATACTGTTTGCTTCATTTGAGAGAAGGAGCATCGAAGACTATATAATTACTAACCACTTTGTACTTTGACACTGTACTTAGGCACTAACCTGTATACATCTCTTCTTTAAGGCTAATGTCCAGATCCCAAATAATATTTAGAATTTATGATTCTTCACTCTGCTCAGCACTGTATCACAATGCTGAAGCAGCTAAAAACACTTTTATAGGAGGAAGTGTGTTTAGAGTTCAAAACAAGAAGTCTTAACTGTGTGCCAATCTTAGCTCTGCCATAGACTTAAATTTGATGACTGAAATCTCAATTCCTATGCTCAAACATCCACAGAAAAGGATCAACATTCACTTTTCTCAAAGGAATGTGGCCATGAGAGTGTAGTGAACTAACAAAGAGCCTAAGGAATTCATTGCAAAAAAAAAAGGGGGGCTAAGGAAAAACATTAGACCTAGATACTGGGTAAACCCTTTGGGATTCTTCTGCATTTTGAAGTAACAATTCCCAAGAGAAGACACAGAGGTTGGGATGCCAAGACAAAGTCTTGACTTGTCTGTAATAAAAGCAAGAACAAAATTCCCTCTTCAAATCAAGATATAGATGAAAGAACAGATTCCATTCCAGGTGGTCAGGACCACAGAATTGAGAAATTTTGTTCCTAAGGAGTATCTCAGAGAAAAAGGATTTTAGGGAGACTGAGAGCTCAAGGCAGTAGGGGAGGAAGAAGAGTGGTCTTTTGTTTCTTAGCAAGTTGCGGTGTGTGGAATTCAAGTAGGAAAGAGGACTGGACTCAGTCTATGAGATGTCAAGCTCAGAATCTGGAGTAGACCTCCAAGATCACCTAGTTTAATTCCCTATTCTCAATCAACCTTTACTTTATTGCACCCATCATTCCTGTCTGTGATGTCATCTCAACCCCCGCTAGCAGCAGCAAAGTGTAAATTACAAACAAAACAGTTCCCTCCCTCCCATCTTAATAGATTACGAAATGAGGGCCCAGAAGGGAGAAGTCCCTTCCTAGGCCCAAAAGGAAGAAGTAACTTCCTAAAGCCACATGATTAATGAGTTCTTCCTTGGGGATCCCAGGATCTTTTGACACTGTTCTCAAGGACTCAAGAAAGGGTGTAAACAGGTTTATCTATATTTATTAAGTGCCTAAGTTAGAAGCATTGTGGTAGGCACTTTCACATACATCATGTTTACACAGAGATAAAAATAATTGCAACCTTGAGTCCTGACTTCTTATTATGCAAGGTTTCTCTAAGACAAGCGCAGGCTTTGGAATCAGAAAGACCAAGGTTCTACCACTTGGGAAAGGTATTTTTCTTCTCTGCACTTGTTTTCCTCCTGCATTTGCAAAGGTTTAACACCACGTACTTCACAGGGTTGTTTTGAGAGTTAAAACATTATCAACCACAGGGAATGGTTCACAGAAGATACACAGTTACTGGTAACTATTGTTACCACTCCCGAGGGGACAACTATGGTAAACTGCAAGAACGTGGGAACGGAAGTTGAAACCGCCATTCACTAGCTGTGCAACACTCAGCCTGTCGGTCAGTCAGCAGGCAGTGAGAGGGGGTTATAAAGATGGGCAAGGGACGCCGACTTGTAAACAAACATTGCCATTACAAGGTGAAGAGCGCTGCAACTGAGTTCGGTTCCCTGGACTCGAGGGCGGGAAGAGGTAACCTCAGCGTCCCTATCTGTAGGCTGGGAGCATCAAATGAGATGACAACAGAGAAGCACACAACACTGCTGTTGTGAATGAGGAGTAATGGGACAGAGGAGGGGCGTCCACTCGCCTCCTGGGACGGGATCTCGGCGGCAACAGTGCGGGCCCGCTCGCTCCCACAGCGGGCGGTGTTGCTGGGGACTTTCCCACAGATGCCGACCCCCAGCTGCGCCGCCGGTAACCGACAGGCCAAGCCAGCCGCCTCCGCCCCCGCTCGCCGCACCACGGCGGAAGTGGCAGCCTGAGCGGTTGGCGGGTGTCGAAAGGAGAGGGCGGGGGGAGACCGTGCGCAGCGGCCTATGGCCGTGGAGTGGCGGGACCGCCGGGGGTCTCACCTGAAGCCGGGAGGGTCCTCCAACACCAGCACGCGGGAAGAGCAAGATGGCTGCCTCAGCCGAGACAGAGAAAGACGACGGCGGCGGCGGCAGCGGCGGCGGGAGCAGGTCCACGTGACACACCCGACCCCGCCTCTCCCTCTCCGGGGCAGCCTATCCCGGGAGCGCACATCTGAACTCCAACGCCCTGCCTGCTTTGCGCATCCCTCTAGTGCTAGTGGCGGCAGGTGCAGGTGGCCGCGCAGCATCCTGGGGCTTGCAGTCTCCCGAGCGTTCCATTGTGTCCCTGCCTACAATTTTAGGGAACCTAATAAAAGGGCGGTCGGTACGTTTTTGTTTGGGTGTGTACTTTTGTTAGGTTGCTTTTTCGCTATGCATTAAGTACGGACTTTAGGACTCAACTAGTACCAGGAAGAAAAGACCGGACATTTTCACCTGTTATACAGCGGAGGGGAAAAATTGGGAAGAAATCCTCAACCTACAAGAAAAATAACCAGAAGAAGCTTTACACTTTAGCCTGCAGTGACTTCTGTCCTGGTGTCCTAAGTCCACCTAAGTCAGTTTTGCAATAAGAGGCCCCAAGTTTGGTTTTCTCGGAGCTTGCATCAGTTGGTTGCATCATCCCTGAGTAGAAGATTTGCGGTTGCAAGGAAAGATAAGGTACAGAGCTTCTCCAGAGGGAAAGTGCATGCCTGCACGGCACGAGCCCACGCACCGCAGAACAGGCTTGCCAGGTCTCCTCGGAGACCCTGGCAGGAACCTAACAATGAAATCCAGTCGTCCAGTCTTTATTTGTGGAGGGGGAAGGAGAATCCGAGGCCAGTGGGCAATCCGCCCACTGTTGGGAGCGACTGACCTCACGAATCAATAATTTGCGTTTGACTAGGAAGTGCAGCGGTTCTTGGGGGGAGGGGCTGGACTGGGTGGCCGACGCGAGCAGCAGTGGTTCTCCCGAACCTCTCCCCCGCCCTTACTATCTTGGCCCACATTTTCCCACTCCGTCCCAGAACCTAGACACCCAGAATCCATGGAAAGCAACTCGCGCTCGAGAAGAGCTCTCGTACCCTTCCACGTGATCTGCACCTTTAAACTCACTCCATCCCAAACCGGACCCCGGAGGCACCACCCACATCCGTCTAACATCACTTCCTCCAGAGTTTGAAAAAAAAAAAAAAAAAATCTAGGAAGGAGAGGGGTTGTGCTGAGCCGCGCTCGGCGAACGGTGTGGACCGTCTGCTGGGACTCCGGCTCTCCGTCCGCTCAGCCCCGTGGCCCCGCGCCCCTACTGCCATGGAGACGCGGCCTCGTCTCGGGGCCACCTGTTTGCTGGGCTTCAGTTTCCTGCTCCTCGTCATCTCTTCTGATGGACATAATGGGCTTGGAAAGGGTCAGACCGCGTTCTTATCTTCTCTTTACTGATCCTGGGCCCCAGCCCAGTATAACCTCTTCTTGCCCTAACACCGTTCCCCTCCCGTTATATCTCTTAGACCACGCCAGATTTCTTTTCATCTTCCCCAATCACTCCTGGAGTTTGAAGATTTCTTGGGGTAGAGAGTAGCAGGTCTGGGGAATGAAGAAGTTCTACTTGAGGCCTCTCTAAATTACTGGGTTGGGGGGAAGGAATGGCCCATAAATTAAGAAAAGCGTGTTTAAGAGCCCGGCATAGTGCCTAGCACTTGGGAGGTCCTGAGGAGCGGTCACCTTCCCACCCAGGAGGAGTAGAGCCGTTGGGGACCTGCATATGCAGAGAACCCTGTCCTAGGTCTGAAGATTTCTCTCCTTGCCTCTTCCGTGAAGAGCTAGGTTACTGCTACTTGCTTACCTTTGGGAGACAGCACCTGCATCCCAGGTAGCTGGATCTAGTGCATAAGAAGAGCAGGGTGAAGGGAGAAGGTCTGCTGTTTAAGGATCCCCAACAATTGTCCTTGCTGTGGTTCAGCGAAGTGTTTTTGTGAATGAGCGATCAGTGGTTATGAATGGAAGTTAGGAGGTGTGGCCCCCTACTCCATCCATTACCTGCATCTCCATTCTAAGTTTTAACACCTTTCTCCTCATCAGCCCTTAAGGCTGAAAGTTGGATTGACAGTCTGTGAACTCAGGGTTTATGCTTTTCTAAGTAGATGAATCGTAGCATGGATCCCAACCCCTCTTCCATTTTTTTCCCACTCACCTTAATGTATGGAATGATTCTGCTGCAATCCTTCTGTTTTTGTTTTATCCTATTTTCACATCAATTGGTGAGTAATAAGATTGGGTGGGCATTCATTTTGCCTGAATGCAATCATTCCTTCATTCCATAAATAATTTTTGATCACCTCCTGTATTTCAGACACTGTCCTAGGCACTAGGGATATAGCTGTAAACAGGACAGACAAGGTTCCTATTCTCGTGGAGCTTATATTCATGTCAGAGAGACAGAGTAGACTCATGAACAAATTAATAAGACAGTTTCAGCTAGGAACAAGTGCTGGGAAAACAACAAGACTGTGATGGAATAGGAAGTAGAAACACTGGGGAGGTTGGGGAAACTGGCATCACTTGAGTTATGAAGGTCAGGAGAAGCTTTTTGGAGAATGTGATATGTGGGTTTCCATCTCAGTGATGAAACTTCATGACAAATCCTGTTAGGCCAGAATGTTTTAAATACTGACAATCCCATTTTAAAACAGACTACTTTTTTGTTTGTTTTGTTGTTTTGTTTTTTAGACAGAGTCTCGCACTGTTGCCTGGGCTGGAGTCCAATGGCATGATCTCAGCTTACTACAACCTCCACCTCCTGGGTTCAAGCGATTCTCCTGCCTCAGCCTCCTGAGTAGCTGGGATTACAGGTGTCCACCACCACGCCTGGCTAGTTTTTTGTATTTTTAGTAGAGACGGGGTTTCACTATGTTGGCCAGGCTGGTCTTGAACTCCTGACCTCATGATCTGCCCTCCTCGGCCTCCCAAAGTGCTGGGATTACAGGTGTGAGCCACTGCACCCAGCCAGACTACTGTATATTTACAGTAAAATTGTAAGTTCTAAGAGTAACGGAAGAGTAGAGTGTTAGATACGTGAGTTTAGATCTGACTTTTTTCTTTGTTGTTTTTTCTGTTTGCTTGTTTTTGTTTTTGAGATAGAGTCTTGCTCTGCCACCCAGGCTGGAGTGCAGTGGTGCAGTCTCGGCTCACTGCAACCTCTGCCTCCTGGGTCCAAGTGATTCTCCTGCCTCAGCCTCCCAAGTAGCTGGAACTACAGGCGTGTGCCACTACACCGAGCTAATTTTTTTTTTTTTTTTTTTTTTTTTTTTTTTTTTTTTTTTTTTTTTTGTATTTTTAGTAGAGATGGAGTTTCACCATGTTGGCCAGGCTGGTCTCAAACTCCTGACCTCAGGTGATCCTCCCTCCTGGGCCTCCCAAAGTGTTGGGATTATAGGTGTGAGCCACCGCACCAGGCCTAGATCTGAGTTTTAATTTGTTCTGCCACTCACTAGCTGAGTAGCCTTGGGCAAGTTTCTTAACTCTCAAAGCCTCAGTTCCTCATCTGCAAAATGGACATTATAACTACTTCAGACACTCAACAAATAACTTACTCTGTTCAAGTTACTGTGTTAGGTGTAGGTAATACCTTGGAGTCAAGTATTTTGTATCTTTATTCCTTGTTCAATATTAAGCTTTGTGTGATTGTTCCTGTTACCATTGTTGTGTAATAAATCACCCCAAAATTTAGTGGGCATGAAGAAATCATTTATTATGCTCACAATTGTGTGAGTAAGGAATTCAAGGCATACTGGGAAAGGCTTGTCCCTGTTCTATGATGTCTGGGACCTCGGCTAAACTGGTTACCTCTCCATGTGATCTTTCTGCATAGGCTACTATGGGTTTCCTCACAGTAGCTTTATGGGAGGCTGGATTCCAAGAGTGAGTGCCATAAGAGAACAAGGTGGAAATGCATGGCATTTTTGTCATCTAGCCTTACAAGGCACATAGCATCACTTTCACTGTACCCTGTAGGGGCAGATTTAAGGGAATGGGATATTAGGACCCCACCCTCACCCCCAGTGGGAAGTATGTTGAGGTCACATTGTAAGAAAGGCATATCTGCCACAGTGAACTAGGACTATTTCTGTCTTGTTCATGCTCAGGAATATTTGTTGAAAGAGGAAATGAATGATAAACATGATAATTGTGATTCCTGTCCTTTTTTCAGCTTACAGTCTAGTAAGATACCAAGACAGGTAAGCAGTCAGCTATATGGCAGCGTGATATGTACTTGCAGCAGGGAAATACTAGGTAGCTGCAGGAGCACATAGAAGGGCAGCTTAGGGCAGTGGGGCTGGGTTGGGAGGATTCAATCAAAAAACAAAAGGCACTTAATATTGTGTCAAACACTTAGAAAGTATTTAATAAATATTAACCAGTATAATCCCTAAAAGGAATTCATACTATTTCAAACTTTTGTTTCATGTATCTCTTGGGTATGGATTCTTGGGAAATAGATTACACCCCACTTCCCCTACCTCCCAAAAAAAGTGCTACCTGGGGCAATGGTTGCTGAAAGTCTTAATGAGATGGATTTCTTCCCAGATGTTTAGCTCTAGCTCTTTCTGGAAAATGGCCTGGTGGTTTGCAGAGAGGAAAGACTGAATGATCTCTACTGTTTTCATTAAGAAGCAGCAGCACAGTGATGTGGACTTAGCACTAAATAGAAATTGGGAGACCCAGGCCAGGCACGGTGGCTCACACCTGTTATCCCAGCACTTTGGGAGGCTGAGGCAGTTGGATCACCTGAGGTCAGGAGTTCGAGACCAGCCTGACCAACATGGCGAAACCCCATCTCTACTAAAAAAATACAAAAATTAGCCAGGCGTGGTGGCACACACCTGTAATCCTAGCTACTCGGGAGGCTGAGGCAGGAGAATTGCTTGAACCTGGGAGGCGGAGGTTGCAGTGAGCTGAGATAGTGCCACTGCACTCCAGCCTGGGACAACAGAGTGAGACTCTGTTTCAAAAAAGAAAAGAAATTAGGAGGCCTGGATATTAATCCTGGTCAGGCCATTTAGTTCTGGTCCTCCTTGACAACCAATTAATCAATGAGAGAGTTGGACTAGAAGTGCTTCCTAAGATCTCTTCCAGCTCTAACATTCTATAGAGTTCCAAAGTAATTACATTGTTCTCCGTGAACTAAAAATTTGGAATACATCACTTATGGGGAGAAGTAGTGACCCATATTTACTGTACATTTATTGTCCTTCAGGTGCTGTTGTGTGCATTTTTCATGTATTGACTAAGCCTCATAATAACCCTATGAGATGGATAATGTTTTTATCATTATCCCCATTTCACAGATGAAAAAAACCTCAAATGAGGCACAGGAGTCCAGTGGACTAGCTGGAATACAAATCCCAGAGCCAGTGCCCTTAACCAGCATACCATTCCAGTCTCTCAGTGCAGATGCTCCTCTAAAGTTTAAAGGAGAAACTAGAAAGCTATCAGTGGGAGTGGTTCTTGTGCTCTTCTGCCTGAAACAAAAATGGATGACTTTGTCAAGTCTCTAGAATAAAAATTTGGCGCTAACACATAGGAAGTGTGTTTACCTCCCACACAGTGTTCTACTCACATTCACAACAGCCTATGGGATACATACTTAGCCATATTTTGCATTTATGAAAATGGTAAGTGGCTGAACAAAAATTCTGATGCAGGTCTGTTTGACTGAGACAATCATTATTTAGCCACTATGTTCTATGTCTCAGGTATAGCGTTCCCTGTTTGAGAGGCTTGGCTACCAGCTCTGATGCTTGACCTTTTGTTATTTAGGTTTCATCAGCTGGGAGTGGGTGGATAATACTTTTCAGATGTCCTTAGCTTACATTCATTAAAACAATTTTTGGATGAAGGGATTGGAAATTCTGATTGAATGCTGTGTTTAGAAATGGTTGCTTTTCTTTCTTTTTTAAAAAATTACTGTTGGAGGGTAAGAGCTGCTGATGTGGGAGACTTTGCAGATAACTGGCATAAATTAAGTGGCTACACAGGTGACACTTTAGGAAATTGGACTGCCTTCAGATGTTCCATGTTGGCACAGGTGGGAGCGTTAGTGGTGCTGGGGAGTAGACAATTTTAGTAAGAAGGTAAATACTGTACTTTTAAACATCTTTTGAGGGAGAAACAAAAACGATCCAAGTTTTCTAGATCTGAAGTTGGTGTTACCATTCTGCTTTGGCGAAGCTGCGTTCATTTGTTCATTTAATCTTTGCTAGAGAG
Organism: Rhinopithecus bieti; assembly: GCF_001698545.2. Lineage (NCBI taxonomy): Eukaryota > Metazoa > Chordata > Mammalia > Primates > Cercopithecidae > Rhinopithecus > Rhinopithecus bieti. Next base: position 58,726 of record NW_016806314.1, read on the forward strand.
GCAGTAAAGTGTGGTGAATGGTTGTTAACTACAGACCCTGGAACCTAACCACCTAGATTCTAGTCCCAGCTCTGCCACTTACTGGCAATGTAACCTTGGGCAAGCTGTTTCAGTTCAGCTTCCTTATTTGTAAAGGGATAATTAGAGTTTCTACCTCATAAAGTTATTGTGAGGATTAAATAAGTTAATACATATAAAAGCATTTAAGTGCCTGGCACATAATAAATTTCATATGTGTTAGTCATTATTAATATTGTTATTACAGTATAATTATTACATAAAATAAGCACTTAGGCTGGGTGCAGTGGTTCATGCCTATAATCCTAGCACTTTGGGAGGCCGAGGCGGGCAGATTGTTTGAGGCCAGGAGTTCAAAACCAACATGGGCAACATAGCAAGATCCTATCTCTACCAAAAAATAATGTAATTGCTTAATAAGTGATGGTGGTGATTATTACTGTTATTAAAAATTCCAATGTAAATTGTAATATGAATTCTCAAGGAAATTTTGTACATGCATTGGACTATTTTGTTGTTGTTGAGACAATCTTGCTCTGTTGCCTAGGCTGGAGTTCAGTGATGCAATCTCGGCCCAGTGCAACTTCTGCCTCCCGGTTTCTAGCGATTCTCCTGCCTCAGCCTCCCAAGTAGTTGGGATTACAGGTACCCGCCACCACGCCTGGCTAATTTATGTAGAGTAGAGATGGGGTTTCACTGTGTTGGCCAGGCTGGTCTCAAACTCCTGACCTTGTGATCAGCCCGCCTTGGCCTCCCAAAGTCCTGGGATTATAGGCGTGAGCCACCGTGCCCAGCCGCAGTGGACTATTTTCACATTAAACCTCTAGACTTACTCTTAGGGATATTGCAGTAGAACAACTTGGGAGGTACTGGGGTATTAGAAAAGAATGCTAATTAGGAGTCAGGAGACTTAAATTTTGGTTGTGGTCTACCTTGGAGTATTGGATAATTTTTTTTTAGGCCTCAGTAAAATAAGAGGGTTGGACTAAATCTCTAGTGTTGTGACTCTTTAAATTTAAATTTATTAAAGTTAAATAAAAGTAAAAATTGAGCCCAACTGGATTGTCCACATTTCAATTGTTCTGTAGCCACATGTGGCTAGTGACTACCATATTGAACAGCTCACTGCAGTAAGTTCTACTTTACAGTCCTGTTCTAGGTCTCTATTAGTAATAACCTTACATGATGGTAAGGTTTGACACCTGGCTTCTGAGTGGCCTAGGTACATGGAGAATTTATTTTAATTAATTAATTAATTAATTTTTTTTTTTTTTTTTTTTTTGAGACAGAGTCTCACTTTGTCACTCAGGCTGGAGTGCAGTAGCCTGATCCTGGCTCACTGCAACCCCTGCCTCCTGGGTTTAAGCAATTCTCCCACCTCAGCCTCTCAGATAGCTGGGATTATAGGTGCACACCACCACTTCCAGCTAATTTTTAAATTTTTGGTAGAAATGGGGTTGGCCAGGCTGGTCTTGAACTCCTGAGCTCAAGTGATCTGCCTGCCTCAGCCTCCCAAAGTACTGGGATTACAGACATGAGCCACTGTGCCTAGCTGAGAAATTTTATTTAACCTGATATTAATCTAGCTTCCTTGACTCTCTTTTGTTTGGCTTTGAACTTCTATAAGTCCTTCTGTTTTAGGCATGCTTTTTTTTTTTTTTAATAAAAAAAGAAACAGGGTCATCCTCTGTTGCCCAAGCTAGAGTGCAGTGCTGCCATCATAACTCACTGCATCCTCGAACTCCTGGCTTCAAGCAGTCCTCTGACATCAGCGTCCTGAGTAGCTGGGACTATAGGCACATGCCACGGCATCCAGCTAATTTTTAAATTTTTTTGTAGAGGTGAGGTTTCACTATGTTGCCCAGTTTGGCCTCAAACTCCTGGCCTCAAGTGATCCTCCTGCCTTGGCCTCCCAAAGTGCTGGGATTATAGGTGTGAGCCACCATAACTGGCTAGGTATGCTTTTATAAGCATTGTAGAGGTATTTTTTTTCTTAAACCAAGTCTGACAATTTTTGTCTTTTCACTTTAATTGGCAAGTTTAGTCCACTTATGTTTGTTTTGATTATTGACAGAGCTGCTATTGTTTGTTATCCAGTTTCTACTGTTTTTTTCTGTGCTTTTTTTTTTTCTTTTTGCCCTTTCTTTGGCTTGTTTTTATTTTATCTCCTTTATTAGTTTGGAAGTTGGCATTCTAGTTCTTTTCTTTTAGTAGTAATTCTTGAAATTTTTACTTGCATACTTAACAAACTCTAACACTATTATACCCCCAGTGGTAAGAGGGACTTTAGAACATTTAACTTCAATTACCCCCTCTTTACTTATAAGGAGTTGTCTCATATATAGTTCTAATTTTAACTTTTTTCCCGAAACTTAGTTAGTTATTTTTTAGAGATAGAGTCTCATCCTGTTTCCCAGACTGGCCTCAAACTCCTGGGCTCAAGCGATCCTCCTGCCTCAACCTCCAGAGTAGCTGGGACTACAGGTGCATATTGTGCCTGGCTTAGTTCTCTCTCTCTCTCTCTTTTTAACTCTACAAATTGGGCATTATAAATTGCTATACAGACAATATTTACTTGCTCACTATTATTAGTATCTAGGCCTTTTTCTGGGATCATTTCCTACCTGAAAAAGTCCTTTAGCTATCCTTTTGATTTTCTCTGGTTCTCTTAGGGGACTATTTCATACTTCTTCCCATCTTTTCAAATCTCCAATACTTCTTCCATAGTCCTTGCTCACAGTTAGTAATTATGGTCCCTCTATAACAGAAGACAGAAGGAATCAGAAGAGGCCTTTCAAAAATTCTCACTAAAGCATTTACCCACTAGTGTTCATATATGCTTCCTTTCCTGTTGTTACCTGATAAACCATCATTATTCCTAGTAAAGGCTAATCCCTCTCCTTGAGTGCTAAATCCCGTCTCGTCTCACTGACTTACCAACATTTTACCAGTGACTCTTCCTTCTCATGTTGTATTACCCCTTTTTCCTATCTTTACTATATCATTTCTATCAGCTTTCAGTTGTCCCTAGTACAGCAAAAATCTTTTTTTTTTTTTGAGACAGAATCTTACTCTGTCACCCAGGCTGGAGTGCAGTGGCATGATTTTGGCTTACTGCAACCTTCACCTCCAAGTTCAAGCGATTCTTATGCCTCAGCTTTCTGAGTAGCTGGAATTACAGGTACATGCCACCATACCTGGCTAATTTTTTTTTTTCTTTAGTAGAGACGGGGATTTCACCATATTGGCCAGGATGGTCTCAATCTCTTGACCTCGTGATCCACCCGCCTTGGCCTCCCAAAGTGCTGGGATTACAGGTGTGAGCCACTGCACCTGGCCTAATTTTTGTATTTTTAGTAGAGATGGGGTTTCACCATGTTAGGTTAGACCAGGCTGGTCTCGGACTCCTGACCTCAAGTGATCTGCCTGCCTTGGCCTCCGAAAGTGCTGGGATTACAGGTGTGAGCCACCGCACCCAGTCAAGATTTTTTTGAAAGAGTTGTATGTATTGGATCTAATTTTTCTCCTTGGACTGTCTTGGTCATGCTCTAATCATGCTTTCATCCTCACTGTAAATGGCAGCTCCATCCTTCTACTTGTCCAGGCCAAAAACCTTAGAGTGATCCTTGACTTCTCTTTTTGCTCTCATATCCCATATCCATAGCAAAATCCTGCTAAGTTTGCCTTTGAAACATATCCAGAACCCACTGGTATCTTATTCCTTCTACCACCCCAGCTGGTCTAGTCCACTATCATCTCTTGCCTGGATTATTGCAGTAGCCTCTTTATTAGTCTCCTTGCTTTTGCCTTGCTCTGCTGTATTAGTTTGCTAAGGCTACAGGAACAAAGTACCACAAACTGTATCTTTTTTTTTTTTTTTTGAGACAGAGTCTTGCTCTGTCAGCTAGGCTGGAGTGCAGTGGGGCAATCACAGCTCACTACAGCCTTGACCTCCCAGGCTCAATCGATCCTCCTGCCTCCACCTCCCAAGTAGCTAGGACTACAGGCATGCACCACCATACCTAGCTAATTTTTCTATTTTTTATAGAGATGGGGTCTCACTATGTTGCCCAGGCTAGTCTCAAACTCCTGGGCTCAAGTGATCCTCTCACCTCGGCCTCCCAGAGTGCTGGGATTATAGGCATGAGCCACCATCCCCAGCCCAAACTGTGTCTTAAACAACAGAAATTTATTGTCTCACAGTTCTGGAGGCTAGGAGTCCAAAAGCAAGGTATCAGCAAGATTGTTTTTTCTAAGGGCTGTGAGGGAAGGATAGAAAAATCTCTCAGCTTACCTTTTTTTTTTTTTTTGAGACAGAGTCTCACTCTGTCGCCCAGGCTGGAGTGCAGTGGCGTGATCTCAGCTCACTGCAAGCTCTGCCTCCCGGGTTCACGCCATTCTCCTGCCTCAGCCTCCCGAGTAGCTGGGACTACAGGCGCCCGCCACCTCGCCCAGCTAGTTTTTCATATTTTTTAGTAGAGACGGGGTTTCACTGTGTTAGCCAGGATGGTTTCGATCGCCTGACCTCATGATCCGCCCGTCTCGGCCTCCCAAAGTGCTGGGATTACAGGCTTGAGCCACCGCGCCCGGCCAGCTTATCTTAAAATGTCTATTTTGCTCTTATTTTTGAAAGATAGTTTTGCTGGGTATAAAATTCTAGGTTTAGAGTTATTTTCTTTTAGTATTTTAAAGGTGATATTCTGCTGTCTTCTGATTTCTGTTGTTCCTGTCAGTCTAATCATTGATCTTTTGTAGGAAATATGTCATTTCTCGGCCAGGTCTGGTGGCTCACTCCTGTAACCCCAGCACTCTGTAGGAGGTCGTGGTAGGCAGATCACCTGAAGTCAGGAGTTTGAGACCAGCCTGGCCAACATGATGAAACCCTGTCTCTACTAAAATACAAAAATTAGCCAGGCATGGTGGCAGGTGCCTGTAATCCCAGCTACTCGGGAAGCTGAGGCAGGAAAATCGCTTGAATCCAGGAGATGGAGGTTGTGGTGAGCCGAGATCACGTCACTGCACTCCTGCCTGGGCGACAGAGCCAGACTCTGTCTCAAAAAAAAAAAAAAAAAGTCACTTCTCTTTGAGTGCTTTTAAAATCTTCCCAGTGTTTTTGTTGCTCTGCAGTTTCACCATTTAAATGTTTGTTTTTATAATTTATCCCAGTTAATACATATTATGAAGAAATATGTAGATTCATGGTTGTATTTTGTTTGTTTATTTTTGAGACAGGATCTCTCTGCCACCCAGGAGTGCAGTGACACAATCATTGCTCACTGCGGCCTCAAGCTACTGGGGTCAAACAATCCTTCCGCCTCAGCCTCCCAAGTAGTTGGGACTACGGGCACATGCCAGTGTGCCGGACTTTTAATTTTTTGTAGAGACAAGATCTCTCTGTGTTGCCTAGGCTGGTTTCCAACTCCTGGACTCAAGTGATCATTCTGCCTTGGCTTCCCAAAATGTTAGCATTATAGGTATGAGCCACTGTGCCTGGCCATATTAATGTTTTATCTTGTTCTTGAAAATGCTCAGCCATTATCTCTTCAAATATGCCTTAAAAAAAAAAAAAAAAAGAGTTTCCCCTATTGCTCAGGCTGGAGTGCAGTGGCACAATCTCAGCTCACTGCAACCTCCACCTCCCGGGCTCAAGTGATTCTTGTACCTCAGCCTCCCAAGTAGCTGGGACTACAGGCGTGTGCCACCATGCCTGGCTAATTTTTGTGTTTTTAGTAGAGCAGAATTTTCACCATGTTGGCCAGGCTGGTCTCGAACTCCTGGGCCTCAAGTAATCTGTCTGCCTCAGCCTCCCAAAGTGCTGGGATTACAAGTGTGAGCCACCATACCCTGCCTTCAAATATGTCTTTTTCCTTCACCCTTTCATTCTGAGACTCCAAATTTATGTGTATTAGACTTTCACAATCTATTCTATATCTCTTGGCCTCTCCCTAATTTTCATTTCCTGTCTCTTTGTGTTGCATCTTGAATACCTTTTTCTGATCTATGCCTCTGCCTGCCTCTAATTTGCTGTTTTAACTTGTCCACTGCATTTTTAAAAATTGATACTTTATTTTGGAGCAGCTTTATGTCTATAGAAAAATTGAGCAGAAAATCCAGGGTTCTCCTATATTCCCTTCCCTCTCTCCCTCCTTCTCGCAACTTCTAGTAACATCTTGGGCTAATGTGGTACATTTGTTACAATTGATGAACCTGTATTGATATATTATTATTAACTAAAGTTCCTAGTTTACATTTGGGTTCATTCTTGGTCTTGTACATTCTTTTTTTTTTTTTTTTTTGAGACGGAGTCTCGCTGTGTCACCCAGGCTGGAGTGTAGTGGCCGGATCTCAGCTCATTGCAAGCTCCGCTTTCCGGGTTTATGCCATTCTCTATTTGTTATTCAGTAACCTTATGAGATATAATTATTATGCCTCTTTTAAAGATGAGACAGCTGAAGCATAGAGTGATTAAGTAAAACTGGGTTATTAATAAGGCCAAATTTAAATGACATAACACATGTGGTATGTCAGGCACATATAAGGTGGTCAGTAAATAGCAGCTAGCATTATGATCACTAATAATTTTTGGATATAAAATTATTTTATGTGATATAATCTAAATAAGATTCATTTACTCAAAAAATATTTTATGGAGCATTTAGTGTGGCTATGTGTAATACTAAATGCTAAGGAAATAGAGAGGAATAAGACATATATGGTCCAGAGATAGACACATAAACATGTACAAGTCATCCTGGGGAGTGCTGTGATGGGGCAAGAATAGGGTGCTTTGGGAGTCAGGGAAGATATACCAGAAGAAATGCCCTCTAGGCTTATACCTGAAGAAGGAATTGGAGGTAAGGGACGGAAGGAATTGCACAGGTAGTAGTGATTGTGAAAGCCTAGAGGGGAGAGAGTGCATGCTGCTCTCATTTAAAGAAGTGAAAGGGCCGGACACGGTGGCTCCCACCTGTAATCCCAGCACTTTGGAAAGCTGAGGAGGCTGGCGAATACCTGAGCTCAGGAGTTGGAGACCAGCCTGGCCAACATGGCAAAACCCTGTCTCTTCTAAAAATACAAAAATTACAGTCTGGGCGCAGTGGCTTACGCTATAAGCCCAGTAGTTTGGGAGGCTGAGGCAGGCAGATCACCTGAGGTTGGGAGTTCAAGACCAGTCTGACCAACATGGAGAAACCCCATCTTTACAAAAAATACAAAATACACCAGGCTTGGTGGCACATGCCTGTAATCCCAGCTACTCAGGAGACTGAGGCAGGAGAACCACTTAACCCGGGAGGTGGAGGTTGTGGTGAGCCAAGATCTTGCCATTGCACTCCAGCCTGGACAACAAGAGTAAAACTCCATCTCCAAAAAAAAAAAAAAAAAAATTAGCCAGGTGTAGTGGCAGGCGCCTCTAATTCCAGCTACTCAGGAGGCTGAGGCACAAGAATCACTTGAACCTGGGAGGTAGAGGTTGCAGTGAGCCAAGATCACACCACTGCATTCTACCATTGGTGACAGAGAGACTCTATCTAAAAAAACAAAAACAAAAAGGAATGTACAGGGTGTATGTATAAGATTTTAGGAAAAGTGTGGAAAGTGAGGCTGGAGAGGTGGGCAGGTGCCATATTCTGAAAAGCTTTGTAAACCCTACTACAAGAGTTGGACCTTTATCTTTAGGGCATTGGAAAGCCTTTGAATGTTTTTTTGTTTTTGTTTTTTTCCAGGAATAACATGATTTAGAAAGACCATTCTGTGCTATCCTACAAAACACGCTCAAGAGTTTAAAATAGAAAGATTACTCTGGCTGAATTGTGGGCATAATAATAACAATAGCTTTAAATACTTCATTTAATCCTTATGCTAACACTTGGAGGTAGGTCTTATTGTCTTGTTTTTATAGATGAGGGAAAATAAGAAAGAAATTGAGACTTGGAGAGCTTACTTCACTCACAAAAATTCACACACTTAATAGGAAATGGAGTCATGGACCTAGGTCTTTCTGAATCTAAAGCTGTATTGCTGAATCACCTTGAATTAGTTATGATTTGTTATGACCTGCTTTATGTTTACTCTGTGGGAAATTCTCATTCATTCTTATAGTATTATTAGCATATTCCATGATAGTTTACAAAGCATTTAATGTCATTTTTTAATTTAGCCTCCTTTGAAACTGTGAATTAGGTGGTGGTGTCTCCATTTTGCAGGTATGAAAACTGAGGCTTGAGGTATGGTCCCGTACACCTAGAAGGTGGTGGAGCTGGGACTTGAACACCAAGCTCTTGACAGAAGAAAACCTTCTTAGTGGGTATCTTGTGAACATGCATACTTCCTTCTTGGGACTGTGCCCTTTGTTCATTGTGTGAATGCTTATAAAGTTCTTTACTTCCAGGTTTTGGAGATCATATTCATTGGAGGACACTGGAAGATGGGAAGAAAGAAGCAGCTGCCAGGTACAAGACATGGTTTTAGGTCATTTATGGTGGTAAAACACTTTTCAGCTATCAACTTAACGTTAATTTTGGTGAAGGGCTATACCAAGGCAGAGCAAGAACTGAATAATTGCCTAATTACAACAGCAATAATATTGGCTAACATTTATAGTTGAGCCTTGAACAACATGGTTTTTTTTTTTTTTCTTTTTTGAGACAGTCTTGCTCTGTCACCCAGGCTGGAATAGAGTGGTGTGATCTTGGTTGATTGCAACCTCCACCTCCCAGGTTCAAGCAATTCTTGTCAAGCCTCACCCTCCCACACAGCTGAGATTACAGGCATGTGCTACCAGTTTTTGTAGTTTTTAGTAGAGATGGGGTTTCACCATGTTGGCCAGGCTGGTCTTGAGCTCCCAACCTCACGCGATCTGCCTGCCTCGGCCTCCCAGAGTGCTGGGATTACAGATGTGAGCCACCATGCCTGGCCAAACAACATGGATTTGAACTGCACAGGTCCACTTGTATGTGAATTTTTTTCAATAATAAATGTATTGGAAGATGTTATGGAGATTTCAAGCGGTTTGAAAAAACTTGTAGATGAATGGCATAGCCTAGAAATACCAAAAAACTTCAGAAAATGGTATGTTACAAGTGTATAAAATATATGTAGATACTAGTCTATATTATCATTTACTACCATAAAACATACAGAAATCCAGAAATCTACAAGTTAAAATTTATCAAAACTTCTGCACACTGGCCGAGTGTGGTGACTCATACCTGTCATCTCAGCACTTTGGTAGGTTGAGGCAGGCAGATCACTTGAGCCCAGGAATTTGAGACCAATCTGGGCAACATGGTGAAACCCCTTCTTTACAAAAACTACCAGTTATTTGGGGGAGTTGAGGTGGGAGGACCAACCTCAACTCCACTCCAGGAGCCTGGGAGTTTGAGGGTGCAGTGAGCTGAGACCATGCCACTGCACTGCAGCCTGGAAACAGAGTGAGACCCTGTCTAAAAAGCTTCTGTCCAGCCATGGTGGCTCACGCCTGTAATCTCAACACTTTGGGAGGCTGAGGTGGGTGGATTACCTGAGGTCGGGAGTTCAAGACCACCCTGGCCAACATGGTGAAACCCCGTCTCTACTAAAAATACAAAAATTACCTGGACATGGTGTGCGCGCCTGCAGTCCCAGCTACTAGGGGAGGTTGAGGTAGGAGAGTCACTTGAACCCGGGAGACGGAGGTTGCAGTGAGCTGAGACTGCACCATTGCACTGCAGCCTGGGAGACAGAGCAAGACTCTGTCTCAAAAAAAAAAATAAAATAAACAAATAAATAAAATAAAATAAAAAACTTCTGCACACAAACACTTATAGACCACACATGATGCCATTTGCAGAAGGGAGAAATGTACACAAATGTAAAGATGTCATATTAAATCATAACTGCATAAAAATTAACTGTAGTATATAACATATGACTAATAATTTTGTGGTGACCTCCTGTTGCTATGGAGATGAGCTCAAGTATTGTGAGTATCCACTTAAAATGCCGTGCAACATTAATCATCTTCAGTGAGCAGTACGTCTCTCCAGTGTATTGCGTATTGCAATATAAAGTAGTCTCTCAGCTGGGCACGGTGGCTCATACCTGTAATCCCAACACTTTAGGAGGCCGAGGTGGGTGGATCACTTGAGGTCAGGAGTTCGAGAGCAGCCTAGCCAACATGGTGAAACCCTGTCTCTACTAAAAATACAAAAAACTTAGCTGGGCGTGGTGGGTGCATGCCTGAAATCCCAGCTACTCGGGAGGCTGAGGCAGGATAATCGCTTGAACCCGGGAGACGGAGGTTCCAGTGACCCAAGATCATGCCACTGCACTCCAGCCTGGGGTCTCAACAACAACAACAAAAAGTAATCTCTTACAACTCTTGCATATTTTTCCTGGTATTTAGTACAGTATCATAAACCTAGAATAACACCATGAAACCCATACAAGGTGCCATTGGTGATGCTGGAAGTGTTCCCAAGAAGCAGAGAATGCTCATGACATTACAAGAAAAAATTGAATTGCTTGATATGTACCGTAGACTGAGGTCTACAGAGGTAGTTTCTTGCCGTTTCAAGATAAATGAACACCTCTTTTTTTTTTTTGTTGAGATGATTCTTGCTCTGGCGGGCCAAATGAATCAGTTTTGAGAGTCGAGGCAGGAGGAATCCTTGAGCTAGGAGTTTGAGCCTAGGAGTTTGAGACCGGCTTGGGCAACAAAGTAAGACCTGTCTCTACAAAAAAAAAAAAAAAAAAAAAAAATCTTTTTTTAAAGATACATCCAGCGTAAGAACAATTGTGGTAAAAAAAAAAAAAAAAAAAAAAAGGTAAATTCATGAAGTTGTCACTGTAGCCATGCCAACAGGCACAAAACCTTGCACTTTTGCCAAATGCCTTTTTATGTGCATAATATGCAGCTTTTATGTGGGTACTATAAGAAAGGCATACCTATTGACTCTAATATGATTTGAGAAAACACAAAGTCATTATATGGCAACTTAAAGCAAAAAGAAGGTGAAGGATCTAAAGCTGGAGTATTTAATGCCAACAAATAATGGTTTGCTGATTTTAGAAAGAGGTTTGGCTTTAAAAATGTCAAGATAGGCTGGGTGCAGTGATGCCTGTAATCCCAGCACTTTGGCAGTCCAAGGCAGGTGGATCATTTGAGGTTAAGAGTTTATGACCAGCCTGGCCCACATGGTGAAACCCCATCTTTACAAAAAATACAAAAATTAGCCAGGCGATGGTGGCCCACACCTATCATCCCAGCTACTCGGGAGGCTGAGGCAGGAGCATCGCTTGAGCCTGGGAGGTGGAGGTTGTGTGAGCCGAGATCCTGCCACTGCACTCCAGCCTGGGTGACAGAGTGAGACCCAGTCTCAGAAAAACAACAACAACAACAACAATGAGATACAGGAGAAGCAACTTATGCTAACTAAGAGGCAGCAGATGAATTCTCAGACACCATTAAGAAAATCATTGAAGAGAAAGGATATCTGCCTGAACAGGTGTTTAATTCAGATTAAGGTACCCTATTTTGGGGGAAAAAAAGGCCACAAAGGACATTAATAGTAAGGAAGACCAACCTGGGCAACATGGGAAACTGTCTCTACAAAAAATAGAAAAATTAGCTGGGTGTGGTGGCGCATGCCTGTTGTCCCTGCTACTCAGGAGTCTGAGGTGGGAGGATTGCTTGAGCCTGGAAGATTGAGGCTGCAGTGAGCTATGACTGCACCACTGAACTGTAGCCTGGGTAACAGAATAAGACCCTATTTCAGTTTTCAAAAGGGAAAAAAAAAAAAAAAAAAGAAGAGAAGCAAGTACCAAGATTGAAGGCAAGAAGAGATAGGCTGACTCTACTGTTTCGTGCAAAAAAACCCAGCACTTTGGGAGTTAGTGGTGGGACGACTACCAGAGCCCAGGAGTTTGAGTCAGGTTTGTCATCAGAACTGCCCTTGTCTGTAAAGCTGTTAACCCCCAGCCTCGAAGAGCAAAGATAAACACCAGCTACCAGTGTTTAGGTTGTGCAATAGGAAGGCTTAGACAACAAGAACCCTTTTTCTGGATTGGTTCCATCAGTGCTTTGTCCCTGAAGTCAGGAAGTACCTAGTCAATAAGAGACTGCCTTTTGAAGTTCTTTTGATATTGAACAATACTCTGGCCACCCAGAGCCCCATGAGTTCAACACCAAAGGCATAAAAATGGTCTATTTGCGGCTGGGCATGGTGGCTCATGCCTGTAATCCCAGCACTTTGGGAGGTCGAGGTGGGGAGATCACCTGAGGTCGGGAGTTCCAGACCAGCCTGACCAACTTGAAGAAACCCCGTCTCTACTAAAAATACAAAATTCAGCAGGCCTGGTGGTGCATGCCTGTAAAGCCAGCTACTCGGGAGGCTGAGGCAGGAGAATCACTTGAACCTGGGAGGTGGAGGTTGCAGTGAACTGAGATCACTCCATTGCATTCCAGCTCGGGCAATAAGAGTGAAACTCTGTTTCAAAAAGAAAAGAAAAGAAAAGGAAAGAAAAGAAAAGAAAAGAAAAGACAGGACAGGACAGGAGAGGAGAGGAGAGGAGGGGAAAGGAAGAAGGAAGGAAAGAAGGAAGGAGAGGAGAAAAGAGAAAAGAAAGAAAGAAAGAGGTCTATTTGCTTCCAAACAGTATTTCAATCAGCTACTACATCGGGGGGTGATAAGGACCTTTAAGGCTCATTACACACAGTCCTATATGGAAAACAGACTGTCAAAGCTATGGAAGAGAACTGCAATAGAGAGAACATCATGAAAGTTTAGGAGGATTATACCATTGAAGATGCCATTGTTGTTATAGAAATAGCTGTGAAGACCATCAAGCCTGAAACAATAAATTCCTGCTGGATAAAACTGTTCAGATGTACATAAGACTTCACAGGGTTTATGACAGATAATTAAAATCATGAAAGAGATTGTGGATATGGCAAAAAAAAAAAAAAAAAGGTGAGGGGTAAAGGGTTTTAAGATATGATCTTGGATAAATTCAAGAGCTAACAGACACCAAATCAGAGGAAGGAACAGAAGATAACTTGATGGAGATGAGTGCCAGATGATGAGGAAAAACACGTAGAAGAAGCACTGCCAGAAAACAGATCTGGCAGAAGGTTTTAATTATTTAGGAGTGCTTTTGACTTATTTTACAACATGGAACCTTCTAAGATATGTGCCCTGAAACTAAATCAAAGAAAAAGGATTGGTATTGTATAGAAACATTTTGAGAGACATGAAAAAGCAAAAAAGTCAGACAGAAATTATAATATATTTCCATAAAGTTACACTAAGTGTGCCTGCCTGTTCTGCCTCCCCTTTCACCCTCTTCTGCCTCTGCCATCCTGAGACAGCAAGACCAACCCCTCCTCTTCCTCCTCAGCCTACTCAGTGTGAAGACAAGGATGAAGACCTTTATGAGTATCCACTTCCACTTAATGAATACTAAATATATTTTTGTTTCTTTATGATTCTCTTTTTCTTTTCTTCTTTTCCCCCCTGCTTCCTGGAAAGATTTTCTTAATAACATTTTCTTTAATTTACTTTATTTTAAGAATACAATATATAATATTACACTCAAAATATATGTTAACTGAATATATTATTAGTAAGGCTTCCAGTCAACAGTAGGCTATTAGTAGTTAAGTTTTAGGGAGTCAAAAGTTATATGCAGATTTTTGACTGCATCAGGGGTCAGTGCCCCTCATCCTGGGGTTGTTCAAGTGTACTAAGTGCTATTGTGTATTAGGCATTAAATTATGCAAATCAACTCATTTAACTCTCAACAACTTTTTGAGGTTGGTGTTACTGTTATCTTAATTTTAGAGATGAAAAAAGTAAGGCACAGTTTTTTCTACGTTTACTAAAATAACTTGTCCAAGAGCACACAGCTAGCAAGTGGCAGACCCAAGCACTCTATCTTCAGAGCCTGCTCTTTAAATCTGTACACCATACTGCCTGCTAGAGTCAAGTTGAATAGTCTATAAAGTCTCAAGTAGGTTTAGTTAAGTATTTTTAGTAGAGACAGGGTTTCACCATGTTGCCCAGGCTGGTCTCGAGCTCCTGACTTCAGGTGATCCGCCCTCCTCTGCCTCCCAAAGTGCTGGGATTACAGGCGTGAGCCACCATGCCGGGCCTGTGTTTACATTTATTTAACCCTCACAACAACCTACTAGATTGGAAAACCTGTGAAATAACTGTTGTTATTTTATAGAAGGGGAAATTGAAATACAGAAAAGTTATATAATTTGCCAGCAATTACAACACTAGTAAGTGGAGGAGCCAAGACTTGAATGTTTTTTCTATACAGTACAAGAGAGATACAAAGACCCCAGTATATGTGCATCTACAATATACACACATGCACAGGCACACTCACATTTCTGCGTCTACCATCCTATAGTGCTTGCTGTTTATACAAGAGATCCAACGGTTTCATGGCTCTGGGTCTCAAACCTTCTGCAATAACAGAGTTGCCAGATTGAGCAAGTAAAAATAAAGAATGGCCAGGCATGGTGGTTTATGCCTTTAGCCCCAGCACTTTGGGATGCCAAGGCGGGTGGATCACCTGGGGTCAGGAGTTTGAGACCAGCCTGGCCAACATAGTGAAACCCCATCTGTACTAAAAATGCAAAAATTAGCTGGGTGTGGTGGCGCCCACCCGTAGTCCCAGCTACTTGGGAGGCTGAGACAGGAGAATCGCTTGAACCCAGGTGGTGGAGGTTGCAGTGAGCTGAGATCACACCACTGCAGTCCAGGCTGGGTGACAGAGCGAGACTCTGTCTCAAAAAATAATAATAATAAAATAAAGGATGCAGGCCAGGCACTTTGGCTCACACACCTGTAATCCCAGTACTTTGGGAGGCAGAGGTGGCACAATTACTTGAGCCCGGGAGTTTGAGACCAGCCTGAGCAACATACTGACACCTCATCTCTAAAGAAGAAAAAATAAATAATAATAAAAAATTAAAGATGCCCAGTTAAATTTGAAGTTTAGATAAGCACCAAATAATTTTAAATATATCTATGCAATATTTGGGACACACTTAAGCTTAAAAATGTTTTTGGTGTTTATCTGAAACTCAAATGTAACTGGGCATCCTGTATTTTATCTGGCAACCCTACTAAGGAGAAAAATTCCTATTTTGTCTTTCAAGTTCTAAGTCAAATGACTATTCCTACATAAAGTCTTCAGTGATTTCTCTGGGTAGTTTGTTTTTCCCTTCTGTTCTTTTATAATCTCACCTGCATCTATCCATTATAATAGGTATTACTCTGCTTGTAGGCGCCTGATCCTTCCCATTCCGACCTTTTATCTTTTGTGGGGAAAGCATTTTATGTTCATCTCTGAATTCCCAACCTTGGGGATGTTGAATGATTGAAATGGTAATTGAATAAACATTTACTGAGAGCCAGTAGGTTTAAGAGGAGGAATGAAGGAGAACCAGCATTTATTAATTGCCTTCTATATGCTAAATATAGTGCTGATTGCTTACAATATTTAATGCCCCTTAGGCCTTATTAATAAAATGGACGGGCAGTCTTTGGCCGCAGGAAGATCACGTTCTCCTGAGGCCTATAACATTTGGCATAAATAACTGAAGCCATTCTAGTCTCTGTAGCTCCTTTCTGAGAAAGCTGGACCTGGGCCTAGTTGGCGCAGAACTCCTGTTTCCATAGAAACAAGAGGGTCTGTAAAAGTCGAGGGAGACAGGAAGAGCAGTTTGCACTTCCGGCTTACGTCAGAGACGCGTACAACCCGGAAGTTGACGCAGCGCTGTTGCTTATGGTTGCTCCATGAGAGGATGCCGCTGGTGGTGTTTTGCGGGCTGCCGTACAGCGGCAAGAGCCGACGAGCTGAAGAGTTGCGCATGGCGCTGGCTGCCGAGGGCCGCGCGGTGTACGTGGTGGATGACGCAGCTGTCCTGGGCGCAGAAGACCCAACCGTGTATGGCGATTCTGCCCGGGAGAAGGCATTGCGTGGAGCTCTGCGAGCCTCCGTGGAACGGCGCCTGAGTCGCCACGACGTGGTCATCCTGGACTCGCTTAATTACATCAAAGGTTTCCGTTACGAGCTCTACTGCCTGGCACGGGCGGCCCGCACCCCGCTCTGCCTGGTCTACTGCGTACGGCCCGGCGGCCCGAGCGCGGGACCTCAGGTGGCGGGCGCGAACGAGAACCCAGGCCGGAACGTCAGTGTGAGTTGGCGGCCACACGCTGAGGAGGACGGGAGACCCCAGGCGGCGGGCAGCAGCGTCCTCAGGGAACTGCAGACTGCGGGCTCTGTAGTAAATGGAAGTGCCCAGGCCGACGTACCCAAGGAACTGGAGCGAGAAGAGTCCGGGACTGCAGAGTCTCCAGCTCTCCTGACTCCAGAATCGGAGAAATCTGCAAAGCATGTGTCTGGTGCCTTTTACTCTCCAGAACTCCTGGAGGCCCTAACGCTGCGCTTTGAGGCTCCCGATTCTCGGAATCGCTGGGACCGGCCTTTATTCACTTTGGTGGGCCTAGAGGAGCCGTTGCCGGTGGCGGGGATCCGCTCTGCCCTGTTTGAGAACCGGGCCCCACCACCCCATCAGTCTACGCAGCCCCAACCGCTCGCCTCCGGCAGCTTTCTGCACCAGTTGGACCAGGTCACGAGTCAAGTACTGGCCGGATTGATGGAAGCGCAGAAGAGTGCTGTCCCCGGGGATTTGCTCACGCTTCCTGGTACCACAGAGCACTTGAGGTTTACCCGGCCCTTGACCATGGCAGAACTGAGTCGCCTTCGTCGCCAGTTTATTTCGTACACTAAAATGCATCCCAACAATGAGAACTTGCCCCAACTGGCCAACATGTTTCTTCAGTATCTGAGCCAGAGCCTGCACTAACCAGAGGAGGTAGGGAGAAGCCATGGCTTCTGATCTCCACTCCACATTATTTCTCTGGGAAGAATAGGCTGAAGGTCTCCAGAGCATATCGATGCAGTACTGTACTAGAGCTGTCCAGTCCTTGGGTTTACAGCGTAAGTTGAGACTAAAGAGAATGGAGAACTATCGTGGCGCATTCTGGCAAGTCCCTCCAGAGTACAGAGCTCAGGTGGACAGGGATTGCCTAGATTGGATCCTACTTGGGATATCACAGAGCATTGACCATTGGTTTCCTTCATCTGAGGCGTGGGAGAGCAGACTGGATGGATGAGAATTGTTTTAAAACAATTGTGAACAGAAACTGAAGATGGCACAGTTCTACATCTGCACCTGCCCTTTTTTGATACCACAAAAGTATTTTTTGAGTACTGTACTGACTTTTTGCTAGTCTCTATTCTGGGACTGAGTTCACAGATAAATACATTGGTGTCTATCCTTGGGAAACTTTGTTTTTGTGGAAGTAAGCAAGTTATCTACTAGATTATTTCCTCTAATAAAATCTTTAAAAATAGTCTACTGGAATTTCTTTCACTTAATATTCCCTGTGTAACTTTCATGTAACATTTTAGGTATACTTGTCATTGTTCCTTTAAGTGAAGTAGTATTTTGATAGTTCTGAGAGTAAATGTTTTGATCTACTCGAGTAATTATGTTGTGACAATTTCCATAACTGTTGTGCTTCATGCTGTATTTCAAGGCAAATATTGCAAGCTTGTCTTTCATTCTTCATTGATTTCATTGAACAAATGAAATTAAAGTAGTACCTACTTTAACAGTGCCTGTGATTTTCAAAGACGAATTAGATACAGTATTTTTGCTCTTGAGATATGTGGTGAAAAGCTGGGTGTCGTGATTCATGCTTGTAATCCCAGCACTTTGGGAGTCCGAAATCGAGGTGAGGAATTCGAGACCAGCCTGGCCAATGTGGCAAAACCCCATCTCTACTCACAATACAAAAATTAGTCGGGCATGATGGTGTACTTGTAATCCCCGGCTACTCTGGAAGCTGAAACACGAGAATCGCTTGAACCTGGGAGGTGGAGGTTGCAGTGAGCGGAGATCGCACCACTGCACTCCAGCCTGGGCAACAGTGAAACAGTGAAACTCGAAAAACAAAGAAGTATGTGGTGAGAAATACAAGTAAAAGATACGATTAGGCTGGGTGCAGTGGCTCACGCCTGTAACCCCAGCACTTCGGGAGGCCAAGGCGGGTGGATTGACGAGGTCAGGTGTTCAAGACCAGCCTGACCAACATGGTGAAACCCCGTCTCTACTAAAAATACAAAAAGTAGCTGGGCGAGGCGGCCCGTGCCTTGTAATCCCAGCTACTCAGGAGGCTGAGGCAGGAGAATCTCTTGAACCTGGGAGGCGGAGGTTGCAGTAAGCCAAGATTGTGCCACTACACTCCAGCCTGGGTGACAGAGCGAGACTCCATCTCAAAAAAAAAAAAAAAAAAAAAAAAAAAGAAAAAAAGGGGAGGGGGGCAGAGGATGATGACAAAGGACAAAATGTTTTGGAAACCTGGTGAAAAAGACTAGCTGTTGGGAGAGGTGGTTTTGGAAAGGTTTTATAGAGGAGTTAACACTTGAACCATCACTCTAGAATAATGTTAGTAAAGGGCCAAATAGTAAATGTTTTTAGGCTTTGTGGACCATCAAATACTGTTGCTACTTACAGATGGTAAGTAAACATGAGCATGAATGTATTTTAATAAAACTACACTGAACTGTGAATTATAATTTTAACATCACAAAGGAGTCTTTTAGATTTGCTTTGCAAACACTGAAAAATGTAAAAATATACAACAAAACATTTGCATATCATGGGCCCTGTGGAAGCAGGCGGTGGGCTGGATTTGGCCTGCAGACCCTAGTTTGCCGTCCCCTGCTCTAGAAGGATAAATAGATGTTTCCCAGGGAGAAAAGAGAAAGCAAGACATTCTAAAACATGCATGCTCTGAAACTATGGAGCTATTAAAAGATGGGGTAGATGGGCTGCCTTGGTTCATGGTATATTCCTTGCTCATGAGATAATCTATACTACCTTTTGTTTCTGATAAACAAGAGGATTCATGTGTGAAATGGAGTTTGGATGAGGCAAACTCAAAAGGCTTTTTCCAGCCTTCATTCAGTTGGTTATTGATTGAATTGGGTTTAACCATGGATTCTGGGTTACCATTCTAAATTGAAGGAGACTGTAACAGTCAGAAAGAACATTGGTTTTGAAGTTGGACTTCTGAGTTAGCTAGTAAGTGGCAGAACCTTGGCTTTTGTTTTGGGTTTTTATATTTATTTATATATTTATCTATTTATTTATTTTTGAGACAAGGTCTGGCTGTCTCCCAGGCTGGAGTGCAGTGCTGTAAGTAGCTGGGACTACAGGCGCACACCCCATGATGGCTAAATTTCGTATTTTTTTGTAGAGACAGGTTTTCACTATGTTGCCCTGGCTGGTCTTGAACTTGTGAGCTTAAGTGATCCTCCAGCCTCGGCCTCCCAAAGTGCTGAGATTACAGGTGTAAGCCACCGCGCCCAGCCTAGAACCTAGATTTTATGTGGCCAAACATTTACTGTATTGAGCATCTCAGTTTTCTCATTTCTATTGTGAGACCATTAATAGTATCTACCCTAGGGTTATTTTGAGGATTTCATTTAAATCATATACATGCATATACAGCACAATGTCATATAATAAACGTTCAGCACATTTTGGCTACTATGGTTACCTATATCCTACTACCCACCTAAACTTGCCCTGCTCATTTAGTTTATAAGCTTTTACAAGTATTGCAGGCAGAGGTCCATCCAGATGTGAGGTAGGCCTAAGGTGAGGAGGCTGAATGATTCATTTGACACTTATTAAATGGGTTAATTTATGTATATTTACAGTAGTGCCTGGCACATGGCAAATGGTATATAAGTGTTTGCTGTCAATAATATATGTGTCAGACCTAAGGGATATAGAGGCAGCTAAGAGTTCCTTGTCTTAGGAATCTCCAAGTCCAGTGGAGGGAGATGGGTAAATAATAGATACAGATCAATATGTTAAGTGCATGGTAGCTATTATACAGTGTATGTTATGGTGACATGGGGTTGCGTGATGGAGAAAGCCAATGGCTACCTACCTACATGGGGTCTTCCAACTGTCATTTGAGCCTTGAGAGCTTAAGAGCTTCCTCTAGCCAGTCTGGTTCAGGTGGATTGCATTGCTCATTGTGAACACTTTCCTCCCTGATCATAAAAATTATACTGTGGAAAAATCATGAAATACAGATGTAGTATAGGAAAATATCCACAGTGCCATCGTCCACAGAAAACTGCTATTATGTTTTGGTACATTTAGGCTCTTTTCTCTGTACATATTTTATAATTAAAACCAGACTATAGATACTTCTATATCCTAGTTTTTTATATAAGCTACCAATGAAAAATTATTATTTTCAATGATTATATAACAATAATCATTTAGAAATGCTGTTAACATTTTTTGTTTGTTTTGAGACAGTCTGTTCTGTCTGCCAGGCTGGAGTGTAGTGGTGCAATCTCGGCTTCCTGCAACCTCTGCCTCCCGGGCTCAAACAATTCTCATACTTAAGCCACCCCGGTAGCTGGGACTACAGGTGTGTGCCACCACACCCAGCTAATTTTTGTATTTTTAGTAGAGGCAGGGTTTTGTTATGTTGGCCAGGCTGGTCTTGAACCCGTGGCCTCAAGTGATCCGCCCACCTCAGCCTCCCAAAGTGCTGGGATTACAAGCATGAGCCACCGTGCCCAGCCCTCCCTAACTTTAAAGCCCAAATTTGCAGAATTTACGGAAATGCTAGAATTTATCAATAATTTTGTTACAGCAATTACCTATTATTATTGAACATTTAAGTTGTCTAACGATTTTCCCAATTGAAATAATACTACAGAAATGTCTTCATATATTAATCTTCATCTCATTAAATTTCAAGAAGTAGAATTACTAGATTATAATTTCTTTGTTTTCCTTTTAAGTGGACTGCCTCTGATGGTGATTATTCATAAATCCTGGTGTGGAGCTTGCAAAGGTAAGTGTAAGTGCTCAATCTAAATACAAAACTCAGATGTGTTGTCAAATATTAACATTTAACAAATATTGGCACTGACTCTGGCCCAGCACTACTGACTGTTTAAGGAATACTAAAGAAATATATGACATAGATTTCCTGCCTTCATGAAATTTGCAATTATATTTGGAGGGGATTTTAGGGAACGTAAGGGGATTAAGATAGTTATGTCAGGCCAGGCATGGTTGCTCACGCCTGTAATCCCAGCACTTTGGGAGGCCGAGGTGGGAGGATCACAAGGTCAGGAGTTCGAGACCAGCCTGGCCAATATGGTGAAATGTCTCTACTAAAATACAAAAATTAGCTGGGCGTGGTGGTGCGTGCCTGTACTCCCAGCTACTTGGGAGGCTGAGGCAGGAGACTCGCTTGAACCTGGGAGGTGGAGGTTGTGGTGAGCCGAGATTGTGCCACTGCACTCCAGGCTGGGTGACACAACGAGACTCCATCTTGAAAAAAAAAAAATAGTTATGTCACGTATGGATTAAGTGCTAAAATATCACATGAACAATACATATTATAGGAAGCTGAAATGTACAGACAGAGACATGAGAAGGATGTAGGAACCAAATTAGAACCCAAGTTATCTGACTCTGTGGCATGTGTTCTTTCTGCTATACCACCTTGCCACTTCTGTAGACAGGTTTTTTCTTTTATTTGGTATGCTACACTTAAAGTCCTAGATGGAAAAGGAGTGTAAAAAATAGTTAGTGGAAAAAGCCAGGTGCATGTAATCCCAGCACTTTGGGAGGCTGGGGTGGGAAGATCACTTGAGGCTAGGAGTTGACCAGCCTGCCCAACATAGTGAAATCCTGACTCTACTAAAAATACAAAAAAATTAGCTGGGTTTGGTGGCACGTGCCTATAGTCCCAGCTACTCAGGAGGCTGAGAATTCCTTGAGCCTGAGAGGTGGAGGTTGCAGTGAGCTGAGATCATGCCACTGTACTCCAGCGTGGGCGACAGAGTGAGACTCTGTTTCAAAAATATTAATAATAGGCCGGGCGCGGTGGCTCAAGCCTGTAATCCCAGCACTTTGGGAGGCCGAGACGGGCAGAGAACGAGGACAGGAGATAAAGACCATACTGGCTAACATGGGGAACCCCGGTCTCTACTAAAAATACAAAAAA
>NW_016806314.1:83466-86965 GCF_001698545.2 Rhinopithecus bieti
AAAAAAAAAAAAAAAAAAAAAAAATTAATAATATATATACACATATATGTATACACACACACACAGATATACACCTGTGGCAGACTCACTCTATTGTCTTTCACTTCAATGGTTTTTGAAATGTAACTATGAAAAGCAAATAATGCTTTTCCCGCCATTTGTATGCCATTATCCTTATACTATAAATGTGGTAACAGCTTCAGAGAAATGAAGTAAGTCACTCAAGGTCACATAGCTATGCAGATTCAGAATCCAGGTAGGCTAATTCTTCTTTTTTAGAGTGTAAAAAAAAGTTTGTTATGTGAATCAACTCAATAAATGTCTAAACTACCAAAGAGAAATAGTGTTGCTTATGTTTATTAAGGTTTGGTTGTGACAATGATGTTTTTTCTTCTATTCCAAAATCTTTTCCCCCCCAGCTCTAAAGCCCAAATTTGCAGAATCTACAGAAATTTCAGAACTCTCCCACAATTTTGTTATGGTAAATCTTGAGGTAAGACTTTGAGAGTTTCTCCTTTCTACTATGATTTTAAGACTTTTAAAATTAGCATCATTCATGCATATTCATTATACCTTCATTAGTGGTATAAAAGTCAAATTTATGTATGTGTTTTTCTCTTGACCTCTAATACTAAGGCTTGCATCAGATATGTTAGAAAACCATCTAACATCTATTTCTGGGAGGAACTAGGAGAGGAGAGATCGAATAAGATGACTAAATTTTTTTTTTTTTTTTTTGAATGGGAGTCTTGCTCTGTTGCCCAGGCTGGAGTGCAGTGGTTCAATCCTGGCTCACTGCAACCTCCTCCTCCCGACTGGCTGGGATTATAGGCACGTGCCACCATGCCCAGCTAATCTTTATTTTTTAAATTTTTTTTAATTTTTGTTTTTGTTTGTGTTTTTGTTTTAGATGGAGTCTCACTCTGTTGCCCAGGCTGGAGTGCTATGGCACCATCTTGGCTCACTGCAACCTCCACCTCCCGGGTTCAAGCAATTCTCCTACCTCAGCCTCCCCAAGTAGCTGGGACTACAGGTGTGCAGTACCATACCAGGGTAATTTTTGTATTTTTAGTAGAGATAGGGTTTCGCCATGTTGGCCACGCTAGTCTCGAACTCCTGACCTCAGGTGATCCACCCACCTTAGCCTCCCAAAGTGCTAGGATTACAAGCAGGAGCCACTGCGCCTGGCCAATTTTTGTATTTTTAGTAGAGATGGTGGTCTCACCATGTTGACCAGGCTGGTCTCAAACTCCTGACCTTAAGTGATCTGCCTGCCTCGGCCTCCCAAAGTGCTGGGATTACAGGCATGCGCCAGCATGCCCAGCCTTAAAATGACTAAATTTTAAGGTCCTTTTATCCTTAGTTTATGATTCTGACATGTTTTACATCTTTGTAAAGCTAGACTAAAGGTATAGTCATATATGCAGACCACAACTTTCTGCAAAATGTGATTCATTTGAGCACCTAATCTGTGCTGGGCTTATATGTGCAGCCTGCTTGTTTCCTTATGAAAATAGCTTTTACATACCTCATATAGGCTACAGGTCTTGGAATCCTGAGTCATAGAATGTCAGATCTTAAAGTTGGAAGGGATTTTTAGGCTATTGGTACTATCCTCATTTTACAGAAAGAACCATCTTAGGCCTGAAGCAGGTATGTGATTTGGTCAAGATCACAGAGCCTAACAGGTGATAAGAATAGGTACTCTCACCTAGCCATGCTCCCTTTTAGGCCATACGTTTCACGTATGAGGTACTCAGATGCTCTATGATAATACCACTAGCCATAAGTTTCTGTGAAAATAATGTTTGCTTGGGCCAGGCACAGTGGCTCACACCTGTAATCCCAGCACTTTGGGAGACTGAGGTGGGTGGATCATGAGGTCAAGAGTTCGAGACCAGCCTGGCCAATATGATGAAACCCTGTCTCTACTAAAAATATAAAAAATTAGCTGGGTGTGGTAGTGCATGCCTGTAGTCCCAGCTACTAGGGAGGCTGAGGCAGGAGAATTGCTTGAACCGGGAGGCGGAGGGATGTTGCAGTGAGCTGAGATGGCGCCACTGCACTACAGTCTGGGTGACAGAGTGAGACTGTCTCAAAAAGAAGAAGAAGAGGGAAAAAAAAAAGATAATGTTTACTTAAACATAGGTCTGGGAATCTTGTGAAGACATTAACAGTTAACAGTCAGGCAGCTAAGGGATTATGCTTATACAGCTAGTGGATAGCCTGAATGCTGATACCCCTCACCATAGCAGTTATATTCAAAGAAATGACCCCATTTAACCCCTGAAATGGGAACCACATCATAAATTGTAAAATTATTGATTGCCTTTGCACATGAATTCCTCACCACTTTCTGTGATGAATTAGGATTCCTACTCAAAGGAGACAGTAATAACGTCTCCAACTTCAGAAATTTCTTAAAAAGAAAACAGATTGTGTTGGTTTTTAATCTCCTGGGAGGACTATGAGTCTACAACTGTAACTAAAATGCCAGTCTTATTAATTCATGCACTGAAGAAATACTATGTGCAAGTCAATGATGTAGATACTAGGAATATAGCAGTGAACAAAACAGACAAAATTTCCTCGTTGAAATAACATTCTAGTGTGGGAAGACAGAAAGTTAAGTATTTTAGAATATGTCAGATGGTGGTAAATGCTAGGGCTAAAAAAGAAAAGTGGAAGGGACGACTGCAGTTTTAAATAGATGGTTTGAAAATAAAGGGATATTTGAGCAAAGGCCTGAAACAGAAAAGGGAGTGAACCATGTGGATAATAATGGGGGAAGTGTGTCCAGGCAGAAAGTAAGAGCAAGTCCAAAATACGTTAGGATGCCTGGCTTGTTTAATGACAGCAACAGCAAGAGGTCAGTGTGGCTGACCTTGTTAAGTCCTGAAGAGGACTTAACAAGGGGTGGGACATTAAGTTAGAGAAGTGCCTAGGTGATAGGTCATGTAGGGCCTGCAAGGACTTGGGGTTTTGCCCTTACAAGTGGGGAAGCCACTGAATGGTTTTGAGGAGAGAGAGGACATTATCTGATTTAAGGTTTACATTGAATCTTAATAGGATGAAGAGGAACCCAAAGATGAAGATTTCAGCCCAGATGGGGGTTATATTCCACGAATCCTTTTTCTGGGTAAGGCACATGATCTTAACCTGGGAATCCATGATGTGGATGGAGAGAGAAATGAATCAAGGCACTGACTTCACCTAGTGAAACTATACCACGATGACCACAAACAAACAAAAACCAGTTTCAAGGGAGAGTGGGGGAGTTCTGAATGCTAGAACTACAAGTTTGAAGTAAAACTTTTCCCATTAACTAACTGTTTTTGTGAGCAATGACAAAAGTTTGGCCCGGCACAATAGCTCATGCCTGTAATCTCAGCACTTTGGGAGGCCGAGATAGGTGAATTGCTTGAGTCCAATTTGAGACCAGCATGGGCAACATGGCGAAAGCCCATCTCTAAAAAAGTACAAAAAGGCCGGGTGCGGT
>NW_016806314.1:87413-103791 GCF_001698545.2 Rhinopithecus bieti
TGGCTCAAGCCTGTAATCCCAGCACTTTGGGAGGCCGAGACGGGCGGATCACGAGGTCAGGAGATCGAGACCATCCTGGCTAACATGGTGAAACCCCGTCTCTACTAAAAAATACAAAAAACGAGCCGGGCGAGGTGGCGGGCACCTGTAGTCCCAGCTACTCGGGAGGCTGAGGCAGGAGAATGGCGTAAACCTGGGAGGCAGAGCTTGCAGTGAGCTGAGATCCGGCCACTGCACTCCAGCCTGGGCGACAGAGCGAGACTCCGTCTCAAAAAAAAAAAAAAAAAAAAGTACAAAAATTATCCAGGTGTGGTGGCACGCTCCTATAGTCCCAGCTACTTAAGAGGCTGAGACAGGAGGATCAATTGAGCCTGGGAGCTCAAGGCTGCAGTGAGCCATAATCACGCCACTGCCCTTGAGCCTGAATGACAGAAGGAACCTGAATGACCCTGTCTCAAAAAAAAGAAAAGTTTGATCATTTATTCACTCAATAACCATCTGTGCATCAGCCATATGTCAAGCGCTGTATTAGGCACTACAGAGACAGATACAAGCCAGAATTCCCACCCTTGAACCTATATTGCTGCTAAGGCAATGGGATAATATAACCAGACAAATGTCTTTCCACAAACAATTCCACAAAAATATCCACAAGAGATATTTAATGACCACCTAATCTTTGTTCAGCATAAATTCTGCTAGATTTTATGGGGGATAGAAATCAAAATCATCAAGTAGAAAAGGAAGCAGAAATGTGGGAGGTATTATGGTGAGGTAATGGGCTGCAAACATGGGCAGATCTTATTTCCCAGAGAGCCTGATGTACCATATAGTGTCTGAAGTACCTGTCTATTGTAGTTACTGCAAAACCCTGTGTCATTTTGTCTATAACAGATCCCAGTGGCAAGGTGCATCCTGAAATCATCAATGAGAATGGAAACCCCAGCTACAAGTATTTCTACATCAGTGCCGAGCAAGGTATAGTTATGCTGAAGGGAGGGAGGATTATTGCTAGATTGAACTAGGATGAACCACATGCAAGGCCTGTGATAGAGAAGTAAATCCAGCATGTTAGCTGAGCATCTCCTGCATGTCTATAGCTTTTAGCTAGATCCTATGTAGGATACAGGAGAAAGATGAGACTGAGCCCCTTCCCTTGGAAGAGCTGACTGACCCACAGGCAGCTGTGAAGAACTGAGGCACACAAGTGACTGAGGTAGTCACTTGCCCATAGTTTCATAGCTAACAAGTAGCACAGCCAGGATTTGAGTCCAGAACTTAGTTTTTTTCCTACTGAGCTAATACTGTTTTTCCTATGAAAATTCAGAGGAAGAGGAGTAGTGTTAGGTGAACAAGTCTAAGAGGTTTCATAGATATTAAATTAAATAGGCTGGGCGCAGTGGCTCATACCTGTAATCTCAGCACTTTGGGAGGCCGGGGCGGGCAGATCACTTGAGGTCAGGAGTTCAAGACCAGCCTGGCCAACATGGCGAAGCCCCATCTGTACTAAAAATACAAAAAGTAGCTGAGTGGGCCAGGCGCAGTGGCTCATGCCTGTAATCCCAGCACTTCGGGAGGCCGAGGCAGGCGGATCACGAGGTCAGGAGATCGAGACCATCCTGGCTAACACGGTGGAACCCTGTCTCTACTAAAAATACAAAAAATTAGCCGGGCGTGGTGGCGGGCGCCTGTAGTCCCAGCCACTTAGGAGGCTGAGGCAGGAGAATGGTGTGAACCCAGGAGCCAGAGGTTGCAGTGAGCCAAGATCGTGCGCCATTGCACTCCAGCCTAGGTGACAGAGCGAGACTCTGTCTCAAAAAAAAAAAAAAACAACCCTGAAACTTAAATGGACCTAGAAGGATAAAAATTTTATCTCTGGACAGATATGAGGAGGACATTTCAAGCTATGGAAGTGAAGTGAGGGGGGATATAGCCCAACATAGAGAGTTTGTAAGGCTTGCTAGAGGATTAAGTCTTAGAGAATGAGACCTTGTCAGTAGTAGAATGGGAAAAGCATGTTCCAGGAGAGAGAAGAGCACCAGCACAAACAAGTGAAGGAAGTTTGCAATCATCAGCCAAGTCATGCTTTTTTGTTCTCTAATCTTTGAGCACAGTGATTCTGGAGGCAGGGGTTGGAATTCATGCCATGTATTGTTGCGGTTTTCCTTTTCCCCTCATCTATGAAAGGGAGTTGCGTGCTAAGTTGCCATGTGTCCCTATTGCCATGCCAGGACTTTATGATTTGAGTCCTTGATACTCTTATTCTCAGACTAGGGATGGGGAAGAGATCTGTGAAAGCTATTACCTTCTTCCCCTGAGTAAGGAGAATGTCATGTTCCTTAAACAAATGCAGATCACTGAAGATTGGTATCAAAGGGAAATTTTCCACGTAGAGAAGGGCAGCTGGGCTTTAGGTCTCCAATTCTTGTATCTTGAGATTCACCTTCCCTTTAGAATTTCATCCAAGTTACCACTGCTGTCTCTACACTGACATAGTCCAGATGTGAACACGAGACCCTCCCCTGAATCCTCCATCTCTCAGCTGACATGAAACTGGAACATTCAAACCTAGCTTTACTAAAGGCATAGGCAAAACAAAAAAGAAACAACAAACTATATTATCTGCCTCTTATAAGCTTTATGGGTTGGCTTTGCAAGATTCATAGACTCTGGCTCAACCCAGCTCCTGGCCTGCCATTATATAGGGGTGCTTTGTAGTACCACCACTCAGGAGCCTATACTGAAATAGCTGTCCTCCTTGAGTCTAAATCCATAAGCAGGATGCCCCAAGAGAGATAAGAAGTTTCATCTCGAGTCTACTTAAGGCCCTCCTTCCAGGTTTCTGTTTTTTTTTTTTTTTTTTTTTTTTTTGGCCTGAGAACTTGGCTTCATCCATGTGTAGTTGATACTGGAAATGACGACCCCTTTCAGTAGGGACACCCCCGTCCCAGCACACACACCGCTCAGTGTAATCTGTGACCTCCCCAGGAAGTAAAATAAGTGCAGCATTCATCCACAAGATACAATGGGGGACGGAAGGAAGGTGTTTCCTCTTCCCTGGGGGTCAAGTGAACATCTATAGTCTAGGATAGGGGATCAGCTCTAATCCTAGAGGGTAAGCCAAAGTAACTGCTAAGATTTTGGTATGACTTCATAGTTGATAAAGCACTTTTATTATCTATTCTCCCGTTTAACTTTTATAATACTGTGTGAGGTGAGTTATATTGTTCTCATTTTATAAATGAGGAAACAAATTCAAAGAGATGAATGACTTGCCAGGGCCAAAATCCAGAGCTAGATCTTGAGTCCAGATCTTGTACTCCTCTCATATTTCTTCTGAAACATTTAAAAGTATACATTGGTTGTTAAATGTCAAATATTACTTACTTCATACTTTTTTCCTCCAATCTTTATTTCATAGTTGTTCAGGGGATGAAGGAAGCTCAGGAAAGGCTGACGGGTGATGCCTTCAGAAAGAAACATCTTGAAGATGAATTGTAACATGAATGTGCCCCTTCTTTCATCAGTTAGTGTTCTGGAAGGAATGCAGCAGGGGAGGGAATATTGAGGAATCATCTAGAACAATTAAGCCAACCAGGAAACCTCATTCCTATCTACACTGGAAGGAGCGCTCTCACTGTGGAAGAGTTCTGCTAACAGAAGCTGGTCTGCATGTTGGTGGATCCAGCAGAGAGTGGCAGACTTTCTTCTCTTTTTCCCTCTCACCTAAATGTCAATTTGTCATTGAATGTAAAAAATGAAACCTTCTGACACAAAACTTGAGCCACTTGGAGGTTTACTCCTCGCACTTAAGTATTTGAGTCTTTTCCCATTTCCTCCCACTTTACTCACCTTAGTGGTGAAAGAAGACTAGTAGCATCTTTTCTACAATGTTAAAATTGCAGAAATAGCTTATCATTAAACAACAAATCCTAAGTGTAAATCAGTAATTCTACCCCTACCAAGGGGTAGCCTGTTTTCCCTTTTCCTTCTGGGAATAATTGTGGGCTTCTTCACAAATTTCTACAACCCCTTTCCTCTTCTCATGCTTGGGTTTCCCTGTGTGCACATATGCGTGTGCAGGACTGGCTGTGTGCTTGGACTCGGCTCCAGGTGGAAGCATGTTTTCCCTTGTTACTGTTGGAGAAACTCAAACCTTCAAGCCCTATGTGTAGCCATTTTGTCAAGTCATCAACTGTATTTTTGTACTGGCATTAACAAAAAAAGAGATAAAATATTGTTCCATTAAACTTTAATAAAACTTTAAAAGGAAATGTGCTGTGATGGCTTTTTGTTATTAGAAAAGGAGGGAGGGATGGAGATCACTTCAGGAAGAAAACTAACCTAGAGGACCTAATCTAGGAGTCCCATCCTAGGACGCCTGCTCATTCACCTCCCACATTCAAATGAGCACAATGGCTCATCTCTTTTACTTTTTAAATACCTGAATTTCCTCTGTCCGCACTATCACTGTTTTAGCACAGGGCAGGCTTTTTCTCTCCTGGACTATTTATTGCTATAGCCCCTTAACTTGCCTACTGGCTCTAAATTCCCTCCTCCTACAATCTATCCATATTACTCCCCTGTTTAAAACCTTTCCTGGCTGGGCATGGTGGCTCACACCTGTAATCCCAGCACTTTGGGAGGCCAAGGTGGGCAGATCACCTGAGGTTGGGAGTTTGAGACCAGCCTGGCCAACATGGCTACTAAAAATACAAAATTAGCCAGGTGTGGTGGCGCATACCTGTACTCCCAGCTACTCAGAAGGCTGAGGCAGGAGAACCACTTGAACCTGGGAGGTGGAGGTTGCGGTGAACCAATATTGCACCATTGCACTCCAGCCTGGGCAACAAGTGTGAAACTCCATCTAAAAAAAAAAAAAAAAACCACACACACAAAAACCCTTTCCTACCATCTTTAAGGTAATAGTATTAATGGTAGGAAATATTTGAACTCAGTCTGTGCCAAGTACTCTTCTAAGTGCTTTATATATGTTATCCCATTTAGTTTCACTTCAGTACTCCTAACAGCCCTGTGAGAAAGGTATTACTGTAATCCCAGAGTACAGAGGAAGAATTTGAAACATATGAGGAAGCCAAGACACAGGATAAAGTCAAGATCTTTACCATGGCCTTTAAGAGGCTGCCTACTTCTTCAACCTCATTTATTCCCATTTATGTCTTTGCATTATGTGTGACACCAAATTGCTTTCAGTTCTCCTGACAACATGCTGTTTTATGCTTTTCTATCTTCATTCATCTTGTTTTCCTCAGCCTAAAATATGTTCTTTTTGTTCTTCCCTTCCCATCCATTTTGAGCCACTTCTTCTGGAGAGTCTTCCCTAATCTTTCTCATTAGGATAGAATATCCTTTCCCCAATACATCTATCATAGCCCTGGACCACTTTATATTGAAGTAACCCAATTGCACATCTGGGGCTGTCATCAGGTGGCCATTCTCCTCTAGGGCAGAAGCTAGTCCTCTGTCCTGTGTACCTAAAACTTTCAAGTGACTTGCTAAGGTCTATGTTAGGTTCTTTTCATCCGTTCTCTAAACGCCATCAGTGGTCCTGTGGGATAGGTATTAGTAGCCTCATTTTAGGGGGGACTTTAGAGAAGGCAAAGACTAGCCAGGTTCTTTTGTTGTTGTTGTTTGAGGCAGAGTTTTGCTCTTGTTGCCCAGGCTGGAGTGAATGGCAAGGTCTTGTTCACTGCAACCTCCACCTCCCAAGTTCAAGCAATTCACCTGCCTCTGCCTCCCAAGTAGCTGGGATTACAGGTGCCCGCCACCACACCCAGCTAATTTATTTGTTTTTGGTTTTCTTCCGAGACGGAGTCTTGCTCTTGTTGCCCAGGCTGGAGTCCAGTGGTGCTATCTCGGCTCACTGCAACCTCTGCTTCCTGGGTTCAAGCTATTCTCCTGCTTCAGCCTCCTGAGTAGCTAGGATTATAGAAGCCCCCTCACTATGCCTGGCTAATTTTTGTACTTTTAGTAAAGATGGGGTTTCACCATTTGGCCAGGTTGGTGTTTGAACTCCTGACCTTCAGGTGATCCACCCGCATCAGCCTCCCAAAATGCTGGGATTACAGGTGTGAGCCACCGAGCTCAGCAGACTTCAGGTTCTAAACTAAGTAAATACTGGATTCTAACCAGCACTGTCTGATTCCAAATTCATGGTTTTCCAACTACATTACTTACTTTATGTTCTGAGGTAGATGTCTCATTGGAATGAGATTTATCTTTCCTTCCTTCTTTCTTTTTCTTTCTTTCTCTTTTTTCTTTCTTTTTTTTTTTTTTTTTTTTTTTTTTTTTTTTTTTTTTTTTTTTGAGACGGAGTATCGCTCTGTTGCCCAGGCTGGAGTGCATGCAGCGGTGTGATCTCGGCTCACTGCAACCTCCGCCTTCCGGGTTCAAGCAATTCTTGTTCTTCAGCCTCCCCATTACCTGGGATTATAGGGATGCACTACCATACCCGGCTAATTTTTGTATTTTTTGTAGGGATGGGGTTTCACCATATTGGCCAGGCTGATCTTGAACTCCTGACCTCAAGTGATCCACCCGCTTCGGCCTCCCAAAGTGTGGGATTACAGATGTGTGCCACTGTGCCTGGCATTTTTTTTTTTTTTTTTTTTTAATTTTTAGACAGGTTCTTCCTGTCACCCAGGCTGGGGGGCAGAGGTGCAATCTTGGCTCACTGCAACCTCTGCCTCCCAAGCTCAAGCAATCCTCCCATCTCAGCCTCCTAAATAGCTGGGCCCACAGATACTAGCCACCACACCTAGCTAATTTTTAAATTTTTTGTAGGGACGGGGTTTCACCATGTTGCCCAGGCTGGGGGACAGGAGTTTTCTTTTTTCTTTTTTTTGAGACAGAGTCTCACTTGGTCACCCAGGTTGGAGTGCAGTGGTGTGATCTCAGCTCACTGCAACCTCCGCCTCCTGAGTTCAAGCACTTCTCCTGCCTCAGCCTCCTGAGTAGCTGGGATTATAGGCATGTGCCACTACGCCTGGATACTTTTTGTATTTTTAGTAGAGACAAGGTCTAGCCATGTTGGCCAAGCTGGTCTTGAACTCCTGACCTCAGGTGATCCAACCACCTTGGCCTCCTGAAGTGCTGGGATTACGGGCGTGAGCCACTGCACCCAGCCCAGGAGTTTTCAATCTGGGGTAAATAGACTTTACATGGAATACATGGGCACAGAAACTTCAGTGAATTTTTTTCTAGATCTTCATCTTCCTAAAAGTGATTTCCTAGGATTCCTCAAAAAATTAAAATTATCATGTGATCCAGTTAATTCCCCCTCTAGGTATATACCCAGGAGAACTGAAAACAGAATCTTGAACAGATTATTTGTACAACCTGTGTTCATAGTAGCATTATTCACAACAGCCAAAAAGTGGAAGTAAACCAAGCGGTTTACTTGGTAAACAAAAGGTGTTATGTACAGTCTGGGTGAGGTGGCTCACGCCTGTAGTCCCAGTGCTTTGGGAGGCTGACAAGAGGATCACTTGAGCCCAGGAGTTCGAGATCAGCCTGGGCAACACAATAAGACCCCGTCTCAATAAAAAATAAGTAAAAATAAAAACGTATGTACATGCAACAAAATATTATTAGTCTTAAAAAGAAAGGAAATTCTGACATGTGCTACAATATAGATGAACCTTAAAGATGTGCCAAGTGAAATAGGTCAAGCACAAAAGAACAAATATTATATGATTCCACTTACATGAGCTACTTGAAATAGTCAAATTCCCAGAGACAGAAAGTAGAATGGTTGATGCTAGGGGCTGGTGGGAGGGTGAATGGGGAGTTAGTGTTTAATGGATACAGAGTTTCAGTTTGGGAAAATGAAAAATTTGTGGAAATGGATGGTGGTATTGGTTGCCAAATAATGTGAATGTACTTAACACCACTGAACTGTACATTTAAAAATGGTTACAACAGTAAATTTTATGTATATTTCACCACAATAAAGGTGATTTCCCAGGAAATGTCATCAACATCAGGGGTCCCCAGGCCCCGGGCTGCATGCTGGTACCTGTCCATGGCCTGTTAGGAACTGGGCCACACAGCAGGAAGTGAGTGGTGGGCAAGCAAGCATTACTGCCTGAGCTCTGCCTCCTGTCAGATCAGTAGTGGCATTAGATGCTCATAGGAAAGCGAATCCTACCGTGAACCGCGCCTGCGAGGGATCTAGGTTGCGTGCTCCTTATGAGAATCTGACTAATGCTTGATGATCTGAGGTGGAGCAGTTTCATTCCAAAACCAACCCCGCCGCCTCAGTCCATGGAAAAACTGCCTTCCATGAAACTGATCCCTGGTGCTCAAAAGGTTGGGGATCGCTGATCAAGATAGTTCATTCCCACCTTCTTTGTCACTATGCACCTTTCCCCATCCTATGGAGAAAAAAGGCATACTTCTTACTCACCCGGAATTTTAATATGGTACATTTTCCTATTTTGTAAAAACCAAACAAAGGAAACCTCAAATGGGACTAAGCGACCCAGTGAGGTGGCTCACACCTGTAATCCCAGCACTTTGGGAGGTCAAGGTGGGAGGATCACCTGAGGTAAGGAATTCAAGGCCAGCCTGGCCAACATGGTGAAACCCCATCTCAACTGAAAATACAAAAATTAGCTGGGCATGGTGGCATGTGCCTGTAATCCTAGCTACTTGGGAGGCTGAGGCAGGAGAACTGCTTTAACCTGGGAGGCAGAGATTACAGTGAGCCAAGATCGCACCACTGCACTCTGGCCTGGGCGACAGAGTGAGACTGTCTCCCAGTCTCACTTTATATTATTTTAAAATAAAATAAAATAAAAAATAAATAAAATAAAATAAAATGTGACTAAACTTTCTTGATTAGAGGCTTTTTGTCTTGTACATAGTTCTGTCCAAACACGGTTCTATGAAGAGCAAAACCTGACATAAGCAATGGGACAGTTTGCACTGTTTGATGATATTTTGAATTTAGACATAATAAAGTGAGAGTGATGAAATTTTGCTTCCGCCAATCCCCAAGTATTACTAAAGAAGGCACTTCTCCTGAGGAAGAGTTCTAAGGAGCATTGGTAAAGTTTTGAAGTCATCCAGGTGGGAAATTCATGCAAGCCTTCATCTCTTAGAACTGGAATTTGGAATACCTTGAATTAGAATTTGGAATATTTTAGGATTAAAATTTGGAAAACTTTAGGATTAGAATTTGGAACTAAGATAGTTGTCATCGGGAGTTATGTTAATATGTTTATTTGCATTGGAAAATGAAGAATAGTTATGATGTTGCTTCTGGGCAAAGACTTGAATAGATATTTCCCAAAAGAAGACATGTGAATGGCCAATAAGCACATGAAAATGTGTGACACTATTAGGTATCAGAGAAATTCAGATTAAAACTATGATGAGATACCATTTCCCAACTGCCAGAATTGCTAAAATTAAGGAAAAAACTGATGATACTAAGTGTTGGAGAGGATGTGGGACAACTGGAACTCTTACATATTGCTATTAAGAGTGTAAAATGGTACTACTTTGGAAAACAGTTTGCAGTGTTTAATAAAGCTAAATATACACTTACTATGTAACCCACAAATCCCAGAATTATATGACTACATGGATTATATGAAACATAGGAACACAACATACACACACATACATACACCCACACAAGCTTATCAAAAATATTCATGGGCAGGTGTGGTGGCTCACGCCTGTAATCTTAACACTTTGGGAGGCTGAGGTGGAAGGATCACTTGAGGCCAGGAGTTTGAGACCAGCCTAGGCAACATAATGAGACCCTTTCCCTACAAAAAATTAGCCAGGCGTAGTATCGTGCGCTTACAGTCCCTGGTACTTGGGAGGTTGGGGCAGGAGAATCACTCGAGCCCAGAAGTTTGATACTGTAATGGGCTGTGATCATGCCACTGTACCCCAGCTTGGGTGACAGTGGGACCCCATCTTAACAAATAAAATGTGAAAAAGTATGTTTATATCAACTTTATTCATAGTATCAAAAAAACTGGATTAGTCCCCAATGCCTATCAACAAATAAATGGAAAACACTTGTACAAAAGAGTTACTACTTGGAATGAAAAAGAACAAACTGGCCAGGCACGGTGGCTCACGCTTGTAATCCCAGTACTTTGGGAGCCTGAAGTGGGCAGATCATGAGGTCAGGACATTGAGACCACCCTGGCCAACATGGCGAAACTAAAAATACAAAAATTAGCTGGGTGTGGTGGTGCACGCCTGTAATCCCAGCTACTTGGGAGGCTGAGGCGGGAGAATCACTTGAATCGGAAGGCGGAGGGTGAAGGTTGCAGTGAGCCGAGATTGCACCACTGCACTTCAGCCTGGGTGACAGAGCAAGACTCCATCTCCAAAAAAAAAAAAAAAAAGAAAAGAAAAGAACATGTATCATGCAACAACGTGGATGAATTTCAGAAACATACTGAACAAAAAGAAAAAGAACATGTATCATGCAACAACGTGGATGAATTTCAGAAACATACTGAGGGAAAAGACAGGCCAAAAAAAAAATGGTACATTTATATAGTTTTGGAACAGGCAAAACTTAACTATAGCAGGAGAAAGCAGATCAGTGGTTACGTGGCATTGGGGATGGGGGTGAGAAGGGTTTGACTGCAAAGGCACCAGAAGGAACCTTCTGCGGTGATGGAAATGTTGATCGTGGTGGTTACACTGTTGTTTATATTTGTCAAACCGCATTGAATCACAAACTAGACATGTGAATTTCTTTTTTTTTTTTTGAGATGGAGTCTTGCTCTGTCGCCCAGGCTGCGGTGCAATGGCACCATCTGGGCTCACTGCAAGCTCCGCCTCCTGGGTTCAAGCTATTCTCCTGCCTTAGCCTCCTGAGTAGCTGGGATTACAGGTATGTGACACCACACCACACTAAATTTTGTACTTTTAGTGGAGACGGGGTTTTGCCATGTTGGTCAGGCTGGTCTCGAACTCCTGACCTCAGGTGATCCACCCGTCTCAGCCTCCCAAAGTGCTGGGATTACAGGCATGAGCCACCGTGCCCAGCCGACATGTGAACATTTATTGTGTGTAACTTATACCTCAATACGTTTGCTTTTCTGTTTGTTTGTTTTGAGACACAGTCTCACTCTGTCACCAGGCTGGAGTGCAGTGGCATGATCTCAGCTCACTGCAATCTCCGCTTCCTGGGTTCAAGTGATTCCCCTGCCTCAGCCTCCCGAGTAGCTGTGAATACAGGCGTGCACCACCACACCCGGCTAATTTTTTGTATTTTAGTAAAGACAGGGTTTCACCATGTTGGCCAGGATGGTCTCTATCTCCTGACCTCGTGATCTGCCCGCCTTGGCCTCCCAAAGTGCTGGGATTACCGCTGTAAGCTACCGTGCCCAGCCTGGAGTGGGTGAACTTTTAAAATATTTAAGAGAAAAAATAAACAGTAACTGGTGATTAAGGAGAGAGGTTAGAAGAAGTCAAAGACAGGTCTCAGGTTTCTGGCATGTAAAACAGTGGAGGGTGGTGCTATTTATTTATTTGGTAAGGAACACTGCAAGAGAAAAACATCACTGTTAGGACTACCAGAATCTGTTTCTTTCTTTTTTTCTTTTTCTTTTTTTGGTCCTTTAGTTCTAAAACAATGTACAAAAATACATTAGTTTGGCCAGCAGCCTATCAGGATATTCATTGGCACATAGTACCCAATAGGCCTTGGGAATTGAATCAAGCATTATCCATGCTAGTATAAATTAGAAAGACAACTTTCAAAACTGATTTTATCAATCAAACTTCCCTCACTCACTTCCAAATACTGTATCTCCTCCTATTAAGAGGATTTATCTAAGAGGAGCCATTTGGATGGAACTGTGAAAGCAGAAGCCAGAGTGGAGCAGGTAGAAGGCTGAAAAAAGAGCAAGAGCATTCGAGACCAGCCTGGGCAACAGAGCAAAACCCCATGTCTACAAAACATAGTGGGGTGTGGTGGAGCGACCTGCGGTCCCATCTACTAAGGGGCTGAGGTAGGAGGATCACTTGAGCCCAGGAGCCGGAGGTTGAAGTGAGCTGAGATCATGCCACCGCTATCTAGCCTGGCTGACAGAGTGGTCTAACAATAATAAGAGTTCTCTAGCAAGCAGACTCAGAATAAATAAATAAATAAATAGGAAGAGTAAGAGGTGAGGAAAGGCTAACAGAATGGGGTCAGGCTGGAGAGACACATAAAGCCAGTAAGTAAAAGTACTCTCACCATGATGCCCAGGCTGGTCTCGAGCTCCTGGACTCAGAGGCAATCCTCCAGCCCTAGCCTCCCAAAGTGCTGGGATTACAAGCATAAACCACTATGCCCAGCTTTACATTTGATTTTAAAACACGCATTCCAATTTTCTCCCAAATGAATTATTTCTGAAATAAAGTCTAATTTAGAAACTGATCCATTTGGGTGGGCAGAGTGGCTCACACCTGTAATCCTAGCACTTTGGGGAGGTCAAGTTGGGTGGATCACTTGAGGACAGGAGTTCGAGACCAGCCTGGCCAACATAGTGAAACCTCGTTTCTTATAAAAATACAAATATTAGCCAGGCGTGGTGGCACATGCCTGTTGTCCCAGCTACTCGGGAGGCTGAGAATCGCTTGAACCTGGAGATGGAGGTTGTAGTGAGCCGAGATTGTGCCATTGCACTACAACCGGGAAGACAAAGTGAGGCCTTGTCTCAAAGTTTTTTGATATTAGATCACTATGATTTTTGGGCATATAACTCAGAGTTCAAAGAATTTAATTCCACTGCAATAAACTTCTTCTATTCCCATATACTTATTTTTAGATACAGAATCTCACTTTGTTGCCTAGGCTGAAGTACAGTTGATACAGGAGTTAAGAATAAATTACTTAGGCAGATAGTAAGGGAATGGGAATCTTCAGTAAGGCTTCTTTTTTTTTTTTTTTTTTTTTGAGACAGAGTCTCCCTCTGTCCCCCCGGCTGGAGTGCAGTGGTGCAATCTCGGCTCACTGCAAGCTCTGCCTCCCGGGTTCACGCCATTCTGCTGCCTCAGCCTCCCGAGTAGCTGGGACTACAGGCGTCCGCCACCACACCTGGCTAATTTTTTGTATTTTTAGTAGAGGTGTTTCACTGTGTTAGCCAGCATGGTCTCGATCTCCTGACCTTGTGATCCGCCTCAGATGATCCACCAGCCTCAGCCTCCCAAAGGGTTGGGATTACTACAGGCGTGAGCCACCGCGCCCGGCTTTTTTTTTTTTTTTTTTGGAGAAGGAGTCTTACTCTGTCACCCGGGCTGGAGTGCAGTGGCGCGATCTCAGCTCACTGTGACCTCCGCCTCCTGGGTTCAAGCAGTCAGGATTTTCTTTTTAATGAAAAGCAGCCCCAAATCATTTTCTAACAAAGAGCAGCCTGTAAAACCCAGCTGCAGACATAGACAAGCAAGCTGAGAGCTTGCACGGGTGAAAGCTGGCGGCAACTAGGAACTAGACACGTTCAAGATGGCGGCTCCATCTCTCCTTTTCTGCCAGCCACGGTACAGTAAGAAGCAGACAAGATGGCTGGGAGCAACTGGAAAGTCTATTTGCATAATAAGATTAGGGTTAGGCAAGCAGCTTTCCCTGCGATGATGCCTCATCGAACCAATCTGTGAGCCCTATGTAACTCAGACACCACTTCCTCAAACCTAACTATTAAATTTGGCATCCGGCGGGTCGCAGTGGCTCACACCTGAAATCCCAGGACTTTGGGAGGCTGAGGCTGGTGGATCATCTGAGGTCAGGAGTTTAAGACTAGCGTGACCAATATTGTGAAACCCTGTCTCTACTAAAAATAAAAAATTACCCGGACGTGGTGGCGGGCACCTGTAGTCCCAGCTACTCCGCAAGCTGAGACAGGAGAATTGTTTGAACCCAGGAGCTGGAGGTTGCAATGAGTCGAGATGGAGCCACTGCACTCCAGCCTGGGCCACAGAGCGAGACTCCATCTCAAAAAAGAAAAAAAATAATTTAGTGTATCCACCACCCCTGGATCTTTGCCGCTTGGAGACTCCTTCCTCTGTAGAGGAAGCTGTTTCTCTTTCTCTTTTCTACCTGTTAAACCTCTGCTCCTAAACTCCTCGTGTGTATCTGTGTCCTAAATTTTCCTGGCGCATGAAAACGAACCCCAGGGTATATACCCCAGACAAAACAGTCGTTTCACAGTGACCTGATCATAGCTCACTGTAACGCTGAAATTCTGGTCTCAAGCAATCCTATTGAGAGGTGACAACGTGATAGCCGCCCTCCCTCTCTGTGCCTCCTCTGCCTCCGCATCCACTCTGGTGGCGCTGGAGGAGCCCTTCAGCCCGCCACTGCACTATGGGAGCCCCTTTCTGGGCTGGCCGAGGCCGGAGCCGGCTCCCTCTGCTTGCGGGAAGGTGTGGAGCGAGAGGCGCGGACGGGAACCGGGGCTGCGCGCGGCGCTCACAGGCCAGCGCGAGTTTCTGCGGGCGCTGGCCCGTCGGGCCCGGCACTCGAAGCAGCGGGCAGGCGCCGCGGGCCCAGGGCAGTGAGGGGCTTATCATCCTGGCCAGCAGTTGCGGAGGTTGCGCCAGGTCCCGCCGCACTGCCGTCCTACATGGACCTCACTCGAATTCTCGCCGGGCCTCAGCCGCCTCCCTGCTGGGGAGGGCTCGGGACCTGGGACCTGGGACCTGGGACCTGCAACCCGCCCTCTCCGCGCCGCAAGCCTCCACGACAAGCGCTGCCCCCTGCTCTGCGGCGCTCAGTCCCAGTCCCATCTAACCGTGCAAAAGCCCAGGAGTGCGAACGCACGATACCAGACTGGCAGGCAGCTCCGCGGAATCCACCAAGTGAAGCTAGCTGGGCTCCTGAGTTTGGTGGGGACTTGGAGAATATTTATGTTTAGCTAAGGGATGGTAAACGCACCAATCAGCACTCTGTGTCTAGCTTAGGGATTGTAAACGCACTAATCAACACTCTGTCAAAACGGACCAATCAGTGCTCTGTAAAATGGACCAATCAGCTCTCTGTAAAATAGACCAATCAGCTCTCTGTAAAATGGACCAATCAGCAGGATGTGGGTGGGGTCAGATAAGGGAATAAAAGCAGGCTGCCCGAACTAACAGTGGCTGCTTGCTAGGGTACCGGTGTGGCTCAGTTGTAGGGTTTGTGCTTTAACTCTTTGTAATAACTTGCTGCCTAGTGTTAGGGTCCAAGCTACTTTTATGGACTGTAACAGTCACCGTGAAAGTCTGAAGCTTGATGTCTGAAGTCAGCAAGACCAGGAACCCACTGGGAAGAACTGTCAACTTCAGAAGGTGCCACTTTTAAGAGGTCTGTGGCTTCATTCCTGTCAGTGAGACCACTAAATCCACCAGAAGGAAGAAACTCCACATACTTTTGGACGTCTGAAGGAACAAACTCTGGACACACCATCTTTAAGAACTGTAACACTCACTTGGAGGGTCCACGGCTTCATTCTTGAAGTCATGTGAGACCAATGAACCTACCAATTCCAGACGTACTATCACCTCAATCTCTTGAGTAGCTAGGACTACAGGCATCTGCCACCATACCTGGCTACTTTTTTCTTGGTAGAGGCAGTGTCTCTACGTTTCCTAGGCTGGCACTGAATATTTGGCCTTAAGCAATCCTCTTGCCTCCCAAAGTGCTGGGATTATAGGTGGGAGCTACCATTTCCAGCCTCTCATGTGCTTTTTATGTGAACTTTATTTCTCAGTACTAATATCTCTAGAGGTAATTAGTTATTACCAACTACTGTTAAGAAAAAGCATTCAGAACTTTGTTGTTTTGAGACAGGGTCTCACTCTCTTTCCCAGGTTTGAAAGCAGTGGCTTGATCACAGCTCACTTAGGCTGTGATTGACCTCACCGGCTTAAGCAAGCCGCCCACCTCAGCCCTCCCAAGTAGCTGGGACTACAGGTGTGTGCCACCACCCTGGCTAGTAGTTGTATTTTTTTTGTGGAGATGGGTCTTCACCGTGTTAGCCAGGCTGGTCTTGAACTCCTGACCTTGTGATTCGCTCACCTTGGCCTCACAAAGTGTTGGGATTACAGGTGTGAGCCACGACGTCCTGCCTGTCATATAATTTAGTATTTCATCATGTTTCCCAGGATGATCTTGAACTCCTGAGCTCGAGCAACCTGCCGGCTTCACCCTCCCAAAGTGCTGGGATTATAGGTGTGAACCACCTTGCATAGCAATTTAAAACTGTTAGTGTAATTGTAGAGCATTTTTGTAACAAGCCTGTCTAAAGTTACCTGACTCCAAACGGTTTTTTTTTTTTTCTGTTAATTAGAATCCAGACATTTTACAACTTTATAGAGTCGAATTTTTTTTTTTTTTTTTTTTTTTTTTTTTTTTTTT
>NW_016806314.1:104567-180374 GCF_001698545.2 Rhinopithecus bieti
TTTTTGAGAGTTTTTGTCTTGTTGCCCAGGCTGGAGTGCAATGGCATGGTCTCGGCTCACTCCTGACCTCAGGTCATCCAGCTGCCTTGGCTTCCCAAAGTACTGGGATTATAGGCATGAGCCACATGCCTGGCCAAGTTTTTAACATTTTTGAAACTGCCATTGGAGAAGTGTAACTGAGATAAAGAAATCTGACCTAG
The DNA here is from genome assembly GCF_001698545.2 of Rhinopithecus bieti. Lineage (NCBI taxonomy): Eukaryota > Metazoa > Chordata > Mammalia > Primates > Cercopithecidae > Rhinopithecus > Rhinopithecus bieti. Next base: position 104,768 of record NW_016806314.1, read on the forward strand.
CCAACTCCCTCTTGCCTCTAACTTCCAAGCTGTCCTTGGTCATTTCTGGGTGTATGCTGGAACTAACTTTGGAGGAGTTTATAGTTTAACTTTGAAACAAAGATAACAGCCCTTTTCCAAAACAAACCCCCTCTTCCCTAGGGACTAGACTGCCTTTGTAGTACTAACAATTTAGCCAAAGGATTAGAAATTATGATTTAGCTAGGGTAATGCAGCTGGATACTACAAGATTCTGACCCTCCCCAAGTTGCTCCTGGGGATAACATCATTATTATAAAACCTCGAATCAGTGCTTGAGATATTTTGCAGCCCCTGCACTTGAGGGATCAGCTGGCACCACCAGATCGATAAAATGGCTTATCCGGTCTTGTGGACCCCATCCAGGAACTGACTCAGTAAAAGAAGACAGCTTTGACCACCTATGATTTCATCCCCAACCCGGCCAATCAGCACTCCCAACTCTCTGGCCTCCCCCACCCACCAAATTATCCTTAAAAACTCTCATCCCAGAATGCTTGGGGAGACTGAGTAATAATAAAACTCCAGTCTCCTGTACACATGACTGTACATTAATTACTCTTTCTCTATTGCAGTTCCCCTTTCTTGGTAAATCAGCTCTGTCTAGGCAGCGGGCAAGGTCAACCCATTGGGCGGTTACAAATTGGGCACAGGAAGATGGTGGATTATGTGAGTTAATCTGCACAGGAGGACTATGTGTCCTGGACCGTGAAGAAAGGCAGACTTAGAACTTATCTGCCTTCTCTTTTTGCTTTTCCCTGCTCCAGCAGCCTGACCCCTTTTCCCTAATTAGGACTCCACAATTAGGTTAAGATTCTGTGGGTATGTTGCGGTAAACTGAGGAATGGAGAGACTGATATGGGAAAACAGGAGGATATTTATTTTAAGGTATGCTCCGGTTCAGTGGATTCACATCCAGAAAGCTGAGCCTTGAAGAAAGACAGAGTAGGGTTTTTATAAGCGGGCTTACAAAAGCAAAACAAAGGCAGTTAATCATATAGTGCATAACTTGTGGCCTTGCATAGCTGGTGGCCTTGTAGCTGCGTTGAAAGAAAAAAAAAAAGAACTGGCTAAATATAGACATTTGTAAAACATGGTCATGCTTAAGAAGCCAGGGAAGGGAGTAACAGTAAAGGAATTTGTCTTTCTCTTTTTTCCATCACCCTTGCTCTGGAGGGAGAGGGTGGTGTCTGGAGCCCATTCCTTTGGCCTTGGGTTTTCAGACAGCATTATCTTATAACTGTCCTTGAAGTGAGCTGCTAAGCAGAGGAAAACTTGTTGTTCTTTTCTTTTTTCTTTTTGAGACAGTGTCTTGCTCTGTCGCCCGGCTGGAGTGCAATGGCACGATCTCAGCTCACTGCAACCTCTGACTCCATGGTTCAAGGGATTCTCCCACCTCAGCCTCCTGAGTAGGTGGGATTACAGGCACACACCACCATGCCCAGCTAATTTTTTGTATTTTTAGTTGAGACAGGGTTTCACCATGTTGGCCAGGACGGTCTCAATCTCCTGACCTCGTGATCCGCCCACCTCGGCCTTCTAAAGTGCTGGGATTATAGGCGTGAGACACCTTGTCTGGCCTTCTTCTTTTCTTTTTTAACCTTTGCCTTGCCACATTCTGGGCCTTAGCTTTCACTTTTCTTGGAGTGAATAAATGCAGTTCTTATTATTTTTTAATTTCTGGTTCAGGTAGAGTGAAAGAAATACAAGTTCAAAGGGAAACAAAATAATGTAAAATTTCCAACTATTAACAAGGACTTGTGCATGTATTAGTTTTAAGTAGATAATCTGGGTATCAAATTTCTGTGATATTTAGAGTGTAATGTATACATATTGAAAAGCGATATATTATAACAGACTGGGCTTAGTGGCTCAAGCCTGTAATCCCAGCACTTTGGGAAGCCAAGGCAGGCAGATCCCTTGAGCCCAGGAGGTCAAGACCAGCTTGGGCAACATGACGAAACTCCATCTCTACACAAATACAAAAATTAGCAGGGCATGGTGGCACACACCTGTAAAATCCAGCTACTCAGGAGGCTGAGGTGGGAGGATCAACTAAACCTAGCAGGTCAAGGCTGCAGTGAGCTATGATCACACCATTGCACTCCAGCATGGGTGACAGAGTGAGGCACTGTCTAAAAAAAAGAAAAATGATATAATGGTTTTTTATTTTATTTTTTGAGACAGGGTCTCGATCTGTCACCCAGGCTGTAGTGCAGTGTCATGATCTTGGCTCACTGCAACCTCCACTTCCTGGACTCAGGTGATCCTCCTACCTTAGCCTCCCAAATAGCTGGGACTACAGGCATGCACCACCACACTCAGCTAATTTTTTGTATTTTTTGTTAAAGACAGGGTCTTGCCATGTTTCCCAGGCTGGTCTCAAATTCCTGAGCTCAAGGGATCAACCCACTTCAGCCCTCCAAAGTGCTGGGATTACAGGTGTGAGTCATCTCGCCCAGCCCTGTTTTATTTTAAATGTTAATATTTACAATATGCCAGAAAGTATACTCTTTGCAACTACCTAAATGATGAAACTTTGAGGTATCAATTTAAAAGTATGTGAAGGGACACATTGATTTCCAGAAGTCTTTTAGGGATCACGCAAGCAAAGAAGTTTCAAGACTACTGATTTCAAACTTTCCTCACTTGATAATGCAAACATTTATACGGCATTATGTGCCAGGAATTGTTGTAAACACTCCACTTACATTAATCCTAACAAAAACGTGAATGAATTTGGTTCTATTACCATCATCATCATCATCATCATCATCATCATCTCTGCTTTATAGACAGGGAAACTAAGGCACACAGCAGTTAAGTAATTTATTTAAACTAGCAGGCATCAGAGCTGGGATTTGAATGCAGGCAGTTTGGCTTCTGAATTCATGCTTTTAACCACTATATTATGCTATGTAATTTGTATTCAAGTCAACCAACTCAAGAATAGCATCAATGCTTTATGTTAAGTAACAGGTATACATTTTCAAGCTAACCTATACCATTACAATAAAAGGAACATAATAATTGTATATTGCAATAACAATTCTTTTTCAAACCCTCACTCTGCATGAAGATGGAGAAACACTGGATAGTCAGGTCCAAAGTTTTTCAGTTATTTGAGGTTTCAACTCAGTTGACTGTAGGATTTTTTCTCCTCCCCTGGGTGGTGTGTAAATCTCAGAGAATTGTATGATGTCATAACATCAGATGGAAGACATTGCCTATGCTGGCGTCAGCTGAAGTGTAATGTGACAACCAAAATGAGTGACTGAAGCATAAGTCTCAAATCACTGAGGTTTATTGAGCCACTTTGAGGGCACGCCTGGGAAAAAATTTGAGTCACAGATGCATCTGTGGCTGTTTTTTCCAAAGAGGTTTTCAGGAGATTTAGTGTTTATACATTTTCCTTAAAAAGGGGGAGGAGGGCTGGGTGCAGTGGCTTATGCCTGTAATCCCAGCACTTTGGGAGGCTGAGGTAGACAGATTGCTTGAGCTCAGGAATTCAAGATCAGCCTGGGCACCATGGTGAAACCCTGTCTCTATAAAAAAGATACAAAAATTAGCTGGGTCTAGTAACATGCACCTGTTTTCCCAGATACTCAGGGGGCTGAGGTGGGAGGACTGCTTGGGTCCAGGAGATCAAGGATGTAGTGAGCTGAGATTGTACCACTGCACTTCAACCTGGGCAACAGAGTGAGACCCTGTCAAGAAAAAGAAAAAAAAAAAAAGAAAAGAAAAGGAAAGAAAAAAGAAAGAGGGGGTTAGTAGTGAGATAAATAATTATATACTTGTGAGACTTTACTTAGTGCCCAGTAAATCTACATTTTACATATAAGATAAGGTGAACATTGAAGAAAGTGGGAATGGAGGCAGCAGAGAGGGATGAAGGAACAATTTATCTTGTCTTGTCTGGGAAGATAAGCTAGTCACTAGTTTGGAGTGTTGAAAGGGCTGGTTTCTTTAAGCTCTTAGGGAAGAAAGCCTAATGGCGGTTAGCAAGGGAGGGGGTATAATGAGGTGTGTCCGACCTCCATCTCATCACCACCGGGAACTCAGCTTCCAAGGTTTCTCTGGGGTCCCCTTGGCCAAGATGGGGTCTGTTCAGTCAGTTTGGAGCATAGGATTTTCTTTTTATTTCTCAAATGCATCCCACCTGGTCCTGGCACATCCTTCTGTTACTGGAAATGGGTCCCAATCCAGACCCCAAGAGAGGGTTCATGAGTCTTGCACAAGAAAGAGTTTGGGGTGAGTCCATAAAGTGAAATAAAGTTTATTAGGGAAGTAAAGAAACAAAAGAACAGCTACTTCATAGACAGAGCAGTGGCATGGGCTGCTTGATGGAGGATGTTTATGTTTATTTCTATTCATTTATTTATTTACTTTTGAGACAGAGTCTTGCTCTGTTGCCCAGGCTGGAGTGCAGTGGCGCGATCTCGGCTCACTGCAACCTCCACCTCCCAGGTTCAAGCGATTCTCCTGCTCAGCCTCCCAAGTAGCTGAGATTACAGGCATGCACCAGCACACTCAGCTAATTTTTGTATTTTTAGTAGAGACAGGGTTTCACCATGTTGGCCAAGCTGGTCTTGAACTCCTGACCTCAGGTGATCCACCTGCCTCGGCCTCCTAAAGTGCTGGGATTACAGGCATGAGCCACCTCGTCCGGACTTTTTCTTCTTCTTCTTCTTCTTCTTCTTTTTTTTTTTTTTTTTTTTTTTTTTTTTTTTTTTTTTTTTTTTTTTTTTTTTTTTTTTGAGACGGAATCTCTCTCTGTTACCCAGGCTGGAGTGTAGTGGCATGATCCCGGCTCACTGCAACCTTCTTCTCCCAGGTTCAAGCAATTGTCCCTGCCTCAGCCTCCCGAGTAGCTGGGATTACAGGCTCTTGCCACCACACCTGGCTAATTTTTGTGTGTTTAGTAGAGACAGGGTTTTGCCATGTTGACCAGGCTGGTCTCGAACTCCTGACCTTAGGTGATCCACCCTCCTCGGCCTGATGCTCTATGACTTCTCATGGCCCAGAGAGCCACAGGAGAGCAACCAAATTTTCCTGCCCAATGAAGAGAGCGCAAGTGGCATAGAGGGGCTGATGGACCTGGAAGACCTTGCTGACAGGATAAAGGGATAGAGTGAGAGGAATGACCATTGACTGGATACTGGTAGAAAAAGAGACACCTCAGCAGATGCCCTCATGGAAGCATCAGAGGTGTTTGAACCAGAACAACTCCATCTTGAATAGGGGCTGGGTAAAATTAGGATGAGAGCTGCTGGCCTGTATTCCCAGGTTAGGCATACTTAGTCACTAGATGAGATAGGAAGTTGGCAGGATTGGTATCACAAGATACGGGTCATAAAGACCCTGCTGACAAAACAGGATGTGGTAAAGGAGCCAGCCAAAACACACCAAAACCAAGATGGCAGTGAAAGTGACCTCTGGTGGTCCTCATTGCTCTTTATACGTTAATTATAATGTATTAGCATGCTAAAAGACATACCCACCAGGGCCATGACAGTTTACTAATGACATGGCAATGTTCAGAAATAACCCTATATTGCCTAAAAAACAGAGGAATTGTCAGTTCTGGGAATTGCTCACCTCCTTCCTGGTAAACTCATGAATAATCCATCCCTTGTTTAGCATATAATCAAGAAATAAACATAAAGGCCCGGCGGGGTGGCTCACACCTGTAATCCCAGCTACTGGGGAGGCTGAGGCAGGCGAATTGCTGGAATTACAGGCCTGAGTCACTGTGCCTGGCCTAGTTTATAGTTTAACTATAAACTAAAGTTATAGTAAACTAGTTTATAGTTAAACTAGTTATAGCAAACTAATTATAGTATGCTATACTATACTAATCGCTGGGATTATAGGCATGAGCCACTGTGCCCAGCCTAGTTAATAGTTTAACTATAAGCTATAGTTATAGTTATAGTAAACTAGTTTATAGTTAAACTATAGTTTAAGCAAGGATAATGGTCCTTTTGCCAGGTGAAGTGGCTCACGCCTGTAATCCCAGCACTTCAGGAGGCTGAGGCAGGCAGATCACTTGAGGTCAGGAGCTCGAGACCATACTGGCCAACATGGTGAAACCCCCTCTCTACTAAAAATAGAAAAATTAGCTGGGCGTGGTGGCACATGCCTGTAAACCCAGCTGCTCAGGAGGCTGAGGCAGGAGAATCACTTGAATCCGGGAGGCGGAGGTTGCAGTGAGCCAAGATTGCACCACTGCACTGCAGACTGGGAGACAGGGTGAGATTCTCTCTCAAAAAAAAAAAAAGAGAGAGAGAGAGAATTAGAGGAAATATGTTTATCCCTTAGAAGTTCTAGATTTGTAACTGGATGTAGTAAGTGATGACACTTTGGGGTGCACAACTTTTGGCGAGTGTGTAATTGCACATTGAGTTGCTTTATATTAAGATTTTTTTCAGGCATAAATATGGGGGGAAAGGTATAGTTCATGTAGGGCAAATAAATAAGTGAACTATGTGGACATTTAAAAATTCTTTTTGGGCCAGGCATGGTGGCTGAAACCTGTAATCCCAGCACTTTGGGAGACTGAGGCGGGTGGATCACCTGAGATCAGGAGTTCGAGACCAGCCTGACTAACATGGTAAAACCTCATCTCTACTGAAAATACAAAATTAGCCAGGCATGGTGGCACATGCCTGTAACTCCAGCTACTCAGGAGGCTGAGGCAGGAGAATCTCTTGAACCCGGGAGGCAGAGGTTGCAGTGAGCTGAGATCGCGCCACTGCACTCCAGCCTGGATGACAGAGTGAGACTCTGTCTTAAACAAACAAAAAAGCCTGTGCACAGTGGCTCACACCTGTAATTCCACCACTTTGTGAGGCCGAGGCAGGTGGATCACCTGAGGTCTGGAGTTTGAGACCAGCCTGACCAACATGGTGAAACCCCGTCTCTACCAAAAATACAAAATTAGCTGGGTGTGGTAGCACGTGCCTGTAACCCCAACTACTCCAAAGGCTGAGGCATGAGAATGGCTTGAACCCAGGAGGCGGAGCTTGCAGTGAGCTGAGATTGCACCACTGCACTCCAGCCTCGGTGACAGGGCAAGATCCCATCTCAAAAAAAAAAAAAAAAAAAAAAATTCACTCCTTGTTATAAATGTCCATGCCCCATTCGTATTTTATTATTATTATTATTTTTGAGACAGAATCTCACTCTGTTGCCCAGGCTGGAGTGCAGTGGTGCAATCTTGGCTCACTGCAACCTCTGCCTCCCGGGTTCAAGCAATTCTTGTGCCTCAGCCTCCTGAGTAGCTGGGAGTACAGGTGCATGCCACCACGCCCAGATACTTTTTGTATTTTTAATAGAGATGGGGTTTCACCATGTTGGCCAGGCTGATCTTGAACTCCTGACCTCAGGTGATCCACCCACCTCAGCCTCCCAAAATGCTAGGATTACAGCCATAGCCACCACACCCAGCCACCCCATTCATATTTTAAAGTCCTAACCCAAGTACTTCAGAATGTGACTGTATTTGAAGATGAGGTCTTTAAAGAGGTAATTATGTTAAAGTGAAGTCATATAGGTGGGCCCTAATGCAATAGGACCAGCATCCTTATTAGAAGAAGAGATTGGGACATAGTTGAATGCGGAGGGAAGACAATTGGAAGACACAGGGAGAAGTAGGCCATCTACAAGCCAAAGAGAGAGGCCTCAGAAGAAACCAATCATGTTCTCAGACTTCTAGCCTCCAGACTTAGAAAATAATTTTTTGTTGTTTAAGCTACCCTGTCTGTGGTACCCTGTCTACGGCAGCCCTAGCAAATGAATTCACTACTCTTCACCCCCACCATTACTACCATGGTCTAAACTATCAGCATTTGTTGCCTAGAGACTTCCAGTGTAAGATCCACTATCAGGATGGGGCTTTTATCTGTCTTCTTGTTCACTGATGTGCCTTCAAAACCTAGTATATTGAATGGCGTGAAGATATTGTGAAAGAGGCCAGGCTCAGTGGCTCACACCTGTAATCCCAGCACTTTGGGAGGCTGAGGCGGGTGGATCACCTGATGTCAGGAATTCGAGACCAGCCTGGCCAACATGGTGAAACCCCATCTCTACTAAAAATACAAAAATTAGCTTGGCATGGCGTGTGCACCTATAACCCCAGGTACTCGGGAGGCTGAGGAAGGAGAATCACTTGAATGCAGGATGCAGAGGGGTTGCAGTGAGCCAAGATCGTGGTTTTTTTTTTTCTTTTTGAGACAGAGTCTCGCTCGCTCTGTCACCCAGGCTGGAGTACAGTGGTGCAATCTCAGCTCACTGCAAGTTCTGCCTCCCAGGTTCATGCCATTCTCCTGCCTCAGCCTCCTGAGCAGCTGGGACTACAGGCACCCGCCACCACGCCTGGGTAATTTTTTGTATTTTTAGTAGAGACGGGTTTCACCATGTTAGCCGGGATGGTCTCTATCTCCTGACTTCGTGATCCACCCATCTCAGCCTCCCAAAGGGCTGAGATTACAGGCGTGAGCCACCGCGCCTGGTCAAGCCGAGATCTTGCAACTGCATTCCAGCCTGGGTGACAGAGCAAAACTCTGTCTAAAAAAAAAAAGATATTGTAAAAGAAAGAAAAAATGCCGGGTGCGGTGGCTCAAGCCTGTAATCCTAGCACTTTGGGAGGCCGAGACGGGCGGATCACGAGGTCAGGAGATCGAGACCATCCTGGCTAATACAGTGAAACCCCGTCTCTACTAAAAAATACAAAAAAAAAACTAGCCGGGCGAGGTGGCGGGCGCCTGTAGTCCCAGCTACTCGGGAGGCTGAGGCGGGAGAATGGCGTAAACCCGGGAGGCGGAGCTTGCAGTGAGCTAAGATCCAGCCACTGCACTCCAGCCTGGGCGACAGAGCGAGACTCCGTCTCAAAAAAAAAAAAGAAAGAAAAAACAAAACCTAGTATATAGGACCTGGAATGTGTATGTGTTTGTGTGTGTGCGCATGTATCTTATATATATGTGGTGTATATATATATATATATAGCCATTCCACAAGTATTTATTGAATATATGTGTATATATATGATGTCTGAGGTCCAAAAGTAGTACAAAGGAAAGGGTGATTAAATTATCTCCAAGTAAGATGGATGGGATGGCAGGATGTGTAGGAAGGAATTTTCTAGATCAGGGAGGGGTATTGAGGAAGTCACCTAAGAAAGAGACAAAGGCTTGGACAAAAATGCTGAGATTTAAAGCAATTTCTGAAAACTCTAAGTCATTCTGTGTGGCCAGAGCACAAGGATGAAGGGGGTTAGGAGGTTAGGTGGTTGAAAATAAAGTTGAAGATAAAAGAATTTAATGATATTTGCTGAGGAGGTTGGATTTTATCCTGTAGTACAATCAATATCACTGATTTTTTTCCAGTTTTTCTCTTTAGGTCTGTTTTGTACTTTATTATCCACGAATACCTGGAGAAGTCATTTAACCTTGCTGACTTTCAGTTTTCTCTTCTGTTGAATGGTTGATGAGACTTGAGATAATATATGGAAGTTACCTCAGAAGGTTCCCGGAATATAGCAGGTGCTTAACAAACGTTAAGTTTGTTAGTTAGTTCCCTGCCGTTCAGCCCCTATACCCAGGTTGATTTCGGCACCATGGCTACTGGTCAGTCCAGAGAGGGCACAGTTCCAATTTCGGACACAAGAGGGAGTGTGAGACTTACCTTTGCCAAAGGTCACAGGCTGGCCTAACAGCCTCTCTTACTTAGCAAGCCCTCCAGGAAAGACAAATAGGAGATATTCTCACAAAATTAGAAAGGCATCTGTCTTGTTTCTGTTTTTCTAAGAAACAGAGTATTTTTTGAGAAACAGAGGGTCTCACTCCATCGCCCAGGCTGGAGTGCAATGGTGCAATCACACCTCAACCTCCCTGGGCTCAGGTGATCCTCCCACCTCAGCCTTCTAAGTAGCTGGGACTACAGGTGCGCATCACCACACCCAGCTAACTTTTGTATTTTGTAGAGATGGGGTTTTGCCATGTTGCCCAGGATGGTCTCAAACTCCTGGGCTCAAACAGTCCCCCTACCTCGGCCTCCCAAAGCTCAGGGATTACAGGCATGAGCCACCACACCCGGCCTACTCTGACTTGTTTTATAGATCCTAAGCCATTGGTAACTGTTCTTCATTCCCTGGACACTTATTTGAAGATGGACTCATTGGCAAGCATAATGTACTTAGTTATCATGCTGAAAGTAGCTGATGTTATTGAATAGTCTAGTACTATTCACCCATTTTACGTACATACTATTTACATACATCACCACCTATTTTACATACATTGTCACCTTTAATTTAACTCTCTCAAAGAGCCAGTGAAATAATCCTCCTCCTCATTTTACAGATAAGCAACCTATGGTCTAGAGAAATTCAATCACATAATTAGTGAATGGTAAAAGTTGAATTTGAACCCAGAACTGCCTGATTCCAAAACTTAATTTTATATTATATTAATTTATTTATTTACTTGAGATAGGGTCTCACTCTGTTGCCCAGGCTGCAGTGAAGTGGCACTATCAGGGCTCACTGCAGGCTCGACCTCTTGGGCTCAAGTTAACCTCCCACCTCAGCCTCCCGAGTAGTTGGGACTACGGGTATGTGCCACCAAACCTGCCTAATTTTTTGTATTTTTAGTAGAAACGGGGTTTCGCCATGTTGCTCAGACTGGTCTTGAACTCCTGGACTCAAGCAATTTGCCCACCTTGACCTCCCAAAGTGCTGGGATTACAGATGGAAGCCACCGCACCCTGGCGATTATACTTATTTTAATTCAATTCCCTCATTTAACAGAGGTGGTTCAGAAAGGGATCTGGTCAGTGGTGGATGATACGAGACCAAGGAAGAACTTTGTGCCTAGGGTGAGCACACATTTTTTTGTTTTTTAGATGGAGTCTTGCTCTGTCACCCAGGCTGGAGTGCAGTGGCATAATCTAGGCTCACAGCAACCTCTGTCTCCTGGGTTCAAGTGATTTTCTTGCCTCAGCCTCCCAAGCAGCTGGGACTGCAGACGCATGCCACCATGCTCCACTAATTTTTGTATTTTTGGTAGAGGTGAGGTTTCACCATGTTGTTCTGGTTGGTCTCGAACTTATCAGCTCAAGTGATCCTCCCGTCTCAGCCTCCCAAAATGCTGGGATTACAGGTGCAAGCCACTGTGCCCAGCCAAGGGGGGAAGGTTCTAGTTAGTTGTTTGTCTGTTGTCTTGCCCTAGGAAAACCACTTGTTCTCTCTGCATCTTAATTTCCTAAATCATCCTAAAATGGATTGATTCTTTTTCATCCACCAGGTCTCAACTCAAATATCACTTCCTCAGAGAGGCTGTCCCTGTTTAATAATCCTAAGATAATAATCTCTTTGGAATATTTCCTTAATATGCTTATCACCATCTGAAATTATCATAGATCATTTGTGTGCTTAATTTTTGTCTCTTCTCTGTGGATTCCTAACTTCTGTGTGAGCAGGGGTTCTGCCTGTTTAGTTCATGTTTGTGTACTCTGTGCTTAGAACAATGCTTGGCACATACTAAGTGATCAACACATCTTTGTGCAATGAATGAATGAATAATATAATGATGAAGAACTAGGACCAGAGGGTGGAAGCTATAGACAGGCAGATTTTAGTAGAGGACTTTACTAACAATAAGGGTTATCCCAAAGCAAAGTGGTCTGCCCTAGAGAAGCTAGTCTCCCATTCTTGGAAGTGAGCAGGTTAGGGCTATAGAGGGGGCTCCATGTTGGTTTGGTGAGGTGCTAATTTGAGGTTCCTCTGGCTCCTCATTAAAACCTTGATTAAGTTTTAAATGAATACTCCGATAACAGGGTGCTATCCAGTCATTGTGTTAAATTATGAAATGGGTATTCTCTCTGTTTAATAACTGGAAAAAAAGAGGCCCAGAGGGCCAGGGAAGCAGAGACAGGGGGCTGATAGTGCTAGATTCTGCTTCTGGGCTCTGTGGGAGAGGCTTGACTGAGACACTAGTCGGCTGGATTAAATTTAAATACAATAAATAAAGTATGAAAAATTATTTCCAGAGCAGTTGCTGCTTTTACCACCATTCCCCTTCTTCTGGACCCTCTATCCCCAAGACTGTCTCTTTTGTTCTCTTTCTCACAGCAAATGACACTACCCAAGTTAGAAAGCTCTCCTGGTTGCCTCAATGTTCTTTTGCCTCATCTACATCCAATCAGTCACCAAATCTTGTTTCTTTCATGTCCCAGTGCATTTCCCAGCTCAGGTCTTATCATCTCTCTCTCTTTTGTTGTTGTTGTTGTTGTTGTTGTTGTTGTTGTTGTTGTTGAGATGGGGCCTCGCTATGTTGCCCAGGCTGGTCTCAAACTCATGGGCTCAAGTGGTCCTCGGGCCTTAGCCTCCTAAATAGCTGCGACTATAGGCGCATGCCACTGCTCCTAGCTATTTTGTTTTGTTTTGTTTTGTTTTTTGGAGGTAGAGGCTCACTCTGTTGCCCAGGCTAGAGTGCACGATCCTGGCTCACTGCAACCTCTGCCTCCCAGATTCAAGTAATTCTCTTGTCTAAGCCTCCCAAGTAGCTGGGACTACAGGCTTGCGCTACCACCCCCGGCTAATTTTTTGTATTTTTAGTAGAGACGGGGTCTCACCATGTTGCCCAGGCTGGTCTTGAACTCCTGAGCTCAGGCAATCTGCCCACCTCAGCCTCCCAAAGTGCTGGGATCACAGATATGAGCCAATGCACCTGGCCAGCCTAGCTATTTTGAAGTCACTCCACCAGCATTTTCTCTGAGCTCCCTGCTCCCAGTATCTTGGAACCTCCAATCCAATCCCTATTGTGCAGGCTATACGATCTTTTTAAAACACAACTTTTGCCAAATCTTCCCCTCGGATAAAGGCCTGTAACAGCTCTGCACTGCCCTGATCATGGAGTCCATTGTCCTTAGCATGGCCACCCAGGCCTTGCCTGACCTCTGGCTCCAACTTAGCTCTCCTGCCTCACTCATCACTTGCTACTCTGCCCCTTATGCTTCTAGAGACTCCAAGTTCTCTGAAGACTTCGTATCATTTCCCACCCTTTGGGCCTTTGTTCATGCTAGCCCATCTGCCTAGGTGGCTTCTCCATGCATTTAACTCCTAGTTTCCTAGATGGCTCAGTTTAATTAATTCTTAAGTCTACATCCCAGGACCTAGCATGGGGCCAGGTCTAACATCTCAGGTTCCTCCCTGCTGATATGTCCCACTGTGAGAAAATAGCCATGTCTCACCAAATCTCTTATTGTGGCTAATTTGAGTCCTGGCTTTCCTTGCTTTCAGTAGCTAAGAAACCATGGGCCAGTTACTACTTGCTCACATCTAAGATGGCATGAATCAGTCCCAACTTCACAGGTTCATTGTGAAAGTTAAATGAGATGGTAGATATGAGAAGAAGTCCTTAGTTAATACTTATATGCTTATTTATTCAGCAATAAGTATTTAATATTTATATACTTATCCCTGAGCTCTTCTAAGAATGGTTTAGGAGGTGCCTTGTTGGGTAGTAGTATGGCCTTTCCTCTTGTGGAGTACAGATTAGTGGATCTTACAGTCTACTGTCCCGCACCAGACACTGAGTTCCTTGGGTCAGGGACCATATGTTATTCATCTCTGCATAGCAGGTGTTCAGGAGATATTTGCTAGTTGGGTGAGTGAACCAGCAATTTATTGAATAAATGACTGGCATTCTAGGTAGAGAGAAGAAAGCAGATGCAAATTCACAAAGATGTTATTGGAGCAGGCCACATTCAGAGAACTGCAAGTAGTTTAATGTCGGGGGAGCCCAGGGTGTGAAGGAAGGGTGACCAGCAGTGAGGCTGGAGGGTAGACGAGGACAGATCACCAGGGGCTATTAGGCTTATTAAACAGATGAGCTTCTGAGTAGGGCAATGGGAGGTTTCAAGCTGGCTTTAGGAAGAGTCCTATGCTGCAGTATGGAGTGCGAACTAAGAGCAGATTGGAGGTTATTGCAGGAGCAGGACAGTGAGGAGACTGTGGCTGTGGAATGAAGAGTTCCTGGGAAGTAGAATGGACTGGGCTTGGTGAAGGACTGGCAGGGTTGGGGTCGGGAGGGAGGGGTGGTAGGTGGTACCTGGGTTCTGACCACTGACATGTTGAATGTTTCCTCTGTGTGTGTCTCAGATTCCACCCCTGCTGACAGTGTGTGCCCTGGCGTGTTGTACGTTTTAACCACTTTCACCTCATAAACAGCAGCTGGTGAGAGAAATGGACTTGCACATTCATTCATTTTACAAATGAAGAAACTGAAGCACAGAGAAGGAAGGAGTGATTTGTGCAGGAGGTGGTATTTGAGATACTCATCATTTTCTGTCATTACTCACATTTGTTTCTACTCTTGTAGTAGTTTGGTTAAAGGCAATAGACTCCTTGTTCCTTATAGTGTGCCTTTTTGTCATGTGACTTTGCTCTTCTTCCCAACCAAAAGTGGAATTTATTTCTTCTACCCCTTAAATCTGGACTGGGCTTGTGACTTGATTTGGTCAATACAATGCAGCATACGTGAGGCTGTGCGATTTCTAAGGCTTGGTCTTTAGAGATTGTGTCTTCTGCTTTTATACTCTTGGAATGCTGCCTTGAGACCACCATGTAAGCTGGTCTAGCCTACTAGTGGATGAGAGGTCACATGCAGAAAAACTGCAATGCCCAGCCCTCAGCTGGCACTGATTGCCAGAGCTATGAATAAGGACATCTTAGATCTTCCAGGCCAGCAGACCTTCCAACTGAATGCAGCTTGTGAATGATCGCAGGTGAAACCAGCAAAGGAGGCAGTTAGCCACTCACAGAATTAGGAGAAATAATGAATTATTGCTGTTTTAAGTCACTGAACTTTTGGGAGTGTTTTTTTATATGCAGCAATAGATAACAGAAACAACTTATTTGCTGCCTGTTTCAGTAAATGGCTTTACTATCTACCTGGTTGTTTAGGCTGGTACCCTTTTCTTTGTATCTCACATTTAATCTGTCACCAAGTCCAGGGGACTTTACCTCCTAAATATGTATCAAATCCATGTGCTTTCTACCTTTCCCATTGCTATGACATTAGCTCAGGTCCTATTCATCTTTTATCTAGATTTTTACAGCAATCTCTTTATTGTTTTCTCTATCTCCTATCTCTCTGCTCCCTATCCTTTCCACCCAATCTGTTGTATTCCCCCCTTCCCCCTCCACAGGCAGAGCTATCTTTCTTGCAAGAATATGTAACCATGTTACTCCATTGCTTAAAACCATTTTTGTTTGCAAGGTAGAGTCCCAAATCCCGAATATGATGTACAAGGCCTTGGACCATCTGGCCTGTGCCTCTCTTTCCTGCCCGATCTTCCATCACTCCTCTCATTGAATCCTATATTTCTGAGCTGTTTCACAGGTACCTGCTTCAGCTACCCTATTGCATGGAGCAATCTATTGAATGGGTTGGATGAAAATGTCTGACCTGTCAACACATCTGAGTTCCTAAGTTGGCCACCAGGGACTCACACTAGGGTAAAGATTCACCTTGTGAAAATTTGAACATTCCAAATAACATCCACTTGTGCCACTACATTTTCTAAGCCACTGATTCTCATTCAATAAAAAGCTTACACCTGTGATCTTAGCTTCTTGGAAGGCTGAGGTGGGAGGATTGCTTGAGGCCAGGAGTTCAAGACCAGACTGGGCAATATAGGAAGCCCCCCCCCCCGATCCCTAATAACAACAAAAGAGCATTAATTTTATACTTCTTGTAAAACTAGGAGTTGGAGAAGGCTGATTACTCTGGCAACTACAAAAGGAAATTTTGTTGTTTTGTAGACTCCATTCTTTTTTTTTTTTTTTTTTTTTTTTTTTTTTTTTTTTTTTTTTTTTTTTTGAGACAGGGTTTCCTCTCCGTCACCCAGGCTGGTATGCGTGGTGTGATATTGGCTACCTGCAACCTCTGCCCCTGGTTCAATGATTTCCTGCTTCGCATCCCCAAGTAGCTGGGACTACAGCATGCACACCATGCCACAGCTAATTTTGTTGTATTTTTTAGTAGAGATGGGTTTCACTATGTTGGCCAGGGCTGTCCTGTAAATGTTACTCCCATGGCTGGAGTGCCAGTGTGCAATCTCAGCTGACTGCAAGCTCCACCTCCCGGGTTCACGCTGTTCTCCTGCCCTCAGCCTCCCAAGTAGACTGGACTACGGCGCCTGCCACCACGCCTGCTAATTTTGTATTTTTAGTAGAGATGGGGTTTCACTTGTTAAGCGCAGGATGGTCCTCGAGTCTCTGCCTCGTGATCCACCCGCCTCGGCCTCCCAAAGTGCCTGGGATTACAGGCGAGGGGGGGGGGGGGGGGGGGGGGGGGGGGGGGGGGAGCCCCGCGGCCTATTTATTTATTATTTTATTATATATTTATTTATTTGTATTTTTTAGTAAGAGACGGGAGTTTTCACCATGTTAGCCAGGATGGTCCTCGATCTCCTGACCTCGTGATCCGCCCGTCTCGGCCTCCCAAAGTGCTGGGATTACAGGCTTGGCCTATTTATTTTTTAAACATAGAGACAGGGTCTGTCTGTGTTGCCCCGGCTGGAGTACAGTGGTTATTCACAGGCATGATCCCACTACTGCATACCTCCATGACCAGCACAGAAGTTCTGACCTGCTGTTTCTGACCTTGGCTGGTTCACCCCTCCTCGGGCAACCTGGTAGTCCCACACTACCGGGAATTCACCATATTGATGCTGAACTTAGTGAGAACACCTGATCTGCATAACCCACTATAGCCCAGAATAGCTGAAATCATCCGCCCACCTCAGCCTCCCGAGTAGCTGGGACTACAGGCAGGTGCCGCCTTGCCCTTGCAGGACTCTTAATCACAATGGTGTTTACTGGGCAATCAAAATATAATTCTAGAGTCTAGTAGAAAATGCCCTGGTCGGCCGGGCGCGGTGGCTCAAGCCTGTAATCCCAGCACTTTGGGAGGCCGAGACGGGCGGATCACGAGGTCAGGAGATCGAGACCATCCTGGCTAACACTGTGAAACCTCGTCTCTACTAAAAAATACAAAAAACTAGCCGGGCGAGGTGGCGGGCGCCTGTAGTCCCAGCTACGGGAGGCTGAGGCAGGAGAATGGCGTAAACCCGGGAGGCGGAGCTTGCAGTGAGCTGAGATCCGGCCACTGCACTCCAGCCCCGGCGACGGAGCGAGACTCCGTCTCAAAAAAAAAAAAAAAAAAAAAAAAAAAAAACCCCTGGTCTTGGAGTCAGACAGACCTGCTATCTGGCTCTGCCACTTACCAGTTGTATGACCTTGGGCAAGTCACTTAAACTTTCTCAATTATCTTGCCTTGTCTATGAAAAAGGGATGATAATCTATAACTTGCATAATTATATTGAGGGTTAAATGAGATAAAAGATGCAAAAATCTTAGTGTAATTTAAGGATTCAATGAATATAATTGTTAACTAATCTGAGCCAAGACAAAAGGTAGAATTTTGTCTTCATTCAGAGGCCGGGTACAGTGGCTTACACCTGTAATCCCAGCACTTTGGGAGGCTGAGGTGGGCAGATCACCTGAGGTCAGGAGTTTGGGACCAGCCTGACCAACATGGAGAAACCCCGTCTCTACTAAAAGTACAAAATTAGCCAGGTGTGATGATGCATGCCTGTAATCCCAGCTACTCAGGAGGCTGAGGCAACAGAATCATTTGAACCCAGGAGGCAGAGGTTGCAGTGAGCCGAGATCGCACCATTGCATTCCCGCCTGGGCAACAAGAGCAAAACTCCATCTCAAAAAAAGAATTTTATTTTCCTTGCCATTCTTACTTGGGCATTTGGATCTGGAAGTGAAGACAGTCCAGTATAATTTGATTTGTGTTGTTCTTCCCTCAGGTGGTTACCTTGGTCAATAAGAAGGTAGCTTACGGGGGCATAAATGATACAACCCAAATGTCAGATGTGGCCTCTCTGCCTCATTTTTTTTTTTTTGAGACCAAGTCTGACTCTGTTACCCAGGCTAGAGTGCAGTGGTGCCATCTTGGTTTACTGCAACCTCTGCCTCGTGGGTTCAAGTGATTCTCCTGCCTCAGCCTCCCAAGTATCTGGGATTTACAGGCACCTACCACCACGCCGGATAATTTTTTTGTATTTTTAGTAGAGACGGGGTTTCGCAATGTTGGCCAGGCTGGTCTCAAACTCCTCACCTCAGGTGATCTGCCCACCTTGGCCTCCCAAAGTGCTGGGATTACAGGTGTGAGCCACTCTGGCTGCTTTTCTGCCTCTTTAAGATCCAAATGCAATGGGCTTGAACCTCAATATTCACATTTCCCGACTCATGTAAGTGCAAAGTTCTACACAAGTTTTTGCAAGTTCCACAAGGGCTTGTGGTCTCACAGTTACCTCTGCTTCCAGTCTCCTTTTTCAATTGAGACCTAACAAAGTACATTGCTCAACTCCCTACTCATGCACTCTCACAATTCCCCTCTCTCAAAAAGCATTCCTGGGTGTAATACCCCTTCCTGAAGCCTTGAGAGTCACATAGGATGGTCACGTCCTATGTGTAACAAACAACTCATCCCATTTTAGGCATTCCACTGCTGAAACTCTCTTGCCAACATACCATGGGAGAGTTTCTTCTGACTTTTTACCTATGTAGCACCTATCCTTACATTGATTTTCTTACTCATCTTTTTCCTTTTCCCCTCCAATCTCTCTCTATTAACTTGCCCTCTCATTTTGTCAAGTGAATTCCAAATTCTCCTCCCCCCAACCCTCCCACACCCAACCTTTTTTTTTTTTTTTTTTTGAGGTGGAGTTTCACTCTTATTGCCAGGGCTGAAGTGTAATGGTGCAATCTCGGCTCACTGCAACCTCCGCCTCCCGCTATCCCTAATTTTTTTGTGATGGAGTCTTACACTGTCACCTAGGCTGGAGTGCAGTAGCGCAATCTAGGCTCACTGAACCCTCTGCCTCCCAGGTTCAAGTGATTCTCCTGCCTCAGACTCCCGAGTAGCTGGGAGTACAGGCACCCACCACCACGCCCGGCTAATTTTTGTATTTTTAGTGGAGAGAGAGTTTTACCATGTTGGCCAGGCTGGTCTCGAACTCCTGGCCTCAGGTGATCCCAAAGTGCTGGGATTGCAGGCATGAGCCATCACGCCCCACCTACTCCTATCCCCTTTTTAAACATAGAAAGCAAATTCTTCTCCCAAAGTTACATATTCACACTGATCAATTGAGGCCCCAAGCAGGACAAAAGGACCTTCTGTGCATTGGGATCTGTTATTCCTGGAAGAGTGTTGTGGTTTAAAAATAGCACTTTTTTTTCTGTTACACGAAGCACAGTGTTTCCTGTTTATCGAATGCTTACTGTGTGCCTAGCACTCTATCAAGTCCTCAGCCTCTGCAGTAGCTCGTGTTCTCATTTGATCTTCCCAACAACTCTGAGAAGCAGATCTTATTATTGCTCTTTCTACAAATGAGGAACAGGTGTGCGTGCGAGAGAAATGAGGTAATTGGCATAAGATCACACAGTAAGCAAGGACTGAAGACCAGGTCTGCCTGGCCCCAAGCCTGTGTGTGCCCTTTCTAATTTACTACACCACCTTTCAGGGGAGGGAGAAGGAGAAAGCAACCAGAAGAACTGAGACTACATAAAAGCAATACCATCTGTTCTCATATTGTCTCACAACTTTAAAAGGATGGCTGTATATGCTATCTCATTATTCCTGGGAAGACAGAATAATCATTATCATCTCATCTATTTTGAAATGAGGAAAGTAGGGCCTTGTGGGAGAAAGGGAGTGAGGGAGCAGTTCAGTGTAGCATGTTTGATTTTGCTATTACAGAGGTACCAGCAGTGGGTGATTAAGAGCTCAAGAGTGACCATGGGAGCTGGTGGCCAAGGTGATGTGGAGGCCAAGGACTGAGGGACAAGGAACTCCCATAGCTACTGAAGTCACCAGGAGGATGGCAGGACAGGGGCTAGTGAGGATGACCATGAGCCAGGGGCTGCAATCTTTAATGCATAAGAAGCAATTAGGTGTCAGTGATGAGGAGGGGTTGAGGTGGGTATGGCTGGAGAGTACAGGAGAAAGAATTTTTGTGTAAGGGTGGAAATGGCCAAGCCGACCCCACATCCTGGTTTTATAGTATATGGGGAGTGGAAAAGTGGGAAGCCTTCTAGCAGAGGACAGCAAAGGAGGCAGTACCTGGAGGATGCTCAGGCAAAGAAGTCATCTGAGTACTCTGAAGAAGTAGAGAGTATAGGAGAATTTGTTGACAAAAGAACAGGATTCTAGAAGGCACAGAGGAAAGGGCTGGCAGTGTGGTGGGCAGTGTGAGTGAAAGGGCTTGGCAAGAAGCTCAGAAGAGTAAGCGTCTGAGACAGAGGTCAGACAAGCAGAGGAGCTGTCAGCTTGGGTGGTTCCTAGGCTGGAGATGTACACTGTAGACAGGGTCATAATGGAACTTGGGGGGAGAATGGTTTTGGTATTTGACTCAGACCTCTAAGATCTGAGACGGGGGAGAAGTGTGAGGAAAGACGATTCTAGACCAAGCTGTCAGCTGGCTCCTGTGACCTCAGGAAGACTGGAAGTCCACATCAGGATTTGAGGGTGGGGCGTTAATTACCTCCTGTATCTGCCTCCTCTGGTGGAAGTGGGACTTTCTAGGGCCGGGCCAGGCAAGAACATTTTCCTACTCCTGTTGACAGCCTCCTGGTAATGGGAAACCATTGAGAGATTTTCATTTGTTTG
Source organism: Rhinopithecus bieti (assembly GCF_001698545.2). Classification (NCBI taxonomy): domain Eukaryota; kingdom Metazoa; phylum Chordata; class Mammalia; order Primates; family Cercopithecidae; genus Rhinopithecus; species Rhinopithecus bieti. The sequence continues at coordinate 125,536 of NW_016806314.1, forward strand.
TTGTTTTTTGACAGAGACTGGCTCTGTTTCCCAGGCTGGAGTGCACTGCTGGAGTACAGTGATCTTGGCTTACTGCAACTTCTGCCTCCCGGGTTCAAGTAGTTCTCCTGCCTCAGCCTCCCGAGTAGCTGAGACTACAGGCATGGGCCACCATGCCTGGCTGGCTAATTTTTGTATTTTTAGTAGAGTCAGAGTTTCACCATGTTGGCCGGATTGGTCTCGAACTCCTGACCTCTAATGATCTGCCCACCTCGGCCTCGCAAAGTGCTGGGATTACAGGCGTGAGCCACTGGGCCCGGCCAAGAGTTTTCTTAAACAAGATTGATGGTAACATGGTGACATTTTTTAAAGGGTTGCTCAGGCTTGTGTTAAAATGATTTTGGTATCTGACTCAGAATGAGTGGGACCAGGAAATCTCATAGCTACTGAAGTCACCAGGAGTATGGCACAGAACAGGGGCTAGTGAGGATGACCATGAGCCAGGGGCTGCAATCTTTAATGCATAAGGAGTAATTGGGTGTCAGTGATGAGGAGGGGTGGAAGGTGGTATGACTGGAGAGCACAGGAGAAATAATTTTTGTACAAGGGGGGAAATGGCCATGCTGACACCACCTCTTGGTTTTATAGGATGAACTGGAGAGTGAAGGCAGGAATTAGGAAGCTGTTGCATTAGTCCAAGCAACAAGTGATGATGCCGGAGTCAGAACAAGGGCAATGGAGACACAAAGGCAGGGCAGGGATATGCTAAGGCGGTGGGATGTGGGGTGTGAAGGAAGCACAGATAGGGTAGAGGACAGCGTCCAGGTTTCTGGCTTCGTTTCCGCTTGTAGTCAGCCTCCCTCCCTGAGCTTTTGTGAAGACGGAGCGATAGAACGGACCAGAAAGCAGTTTGGAAATGGCAAAACTGTTACCCATCATTAGCTCCAGTATCATCAAAGCTCTCTAATTACCCTAGTAAGTTCAGTCAATGGAACGAGGCATGACAATTAAGATAAATCACGATAGTCACCCAGATAGGGGGGACCTGGAGGTCCTAAGTAACCTCGGATTCCTTACACCTGCCAGGCGTTGAGGGCCGGGGCGGGGCGAACACAGACTCCGCCCCTAGGCGGGGCCTGGATGCGGCCGGAGAAGAGCAGTGCTGGAGCTGGAGCCTCAGCCCTCAGGCGCCACTGTGAAGACAGGACCGGACCCGCCCCGCCCGCAGCGCCCCTCAGAGCCCTGCCCCGGCCCCCTCCGCTCCCTCCCGCCGCCAGGCCCTACTGTCCCGCCGACCTTACCGGAGCGAACCCGTCGTCCCGCACTAGGAGTCCGCGGTAAGGGGCGCGGCCCGGGCAGCCCGCCCGCGGAAGATCGGGGACCGATCCCCGGCGCGCGGCGCTGGGCACCGAGAGCGGGCGCCGAGAAGGAGCACGGGGCAGCGGAGGGGACCCGGGGGAGGAGCGAGGGAGGGGGCTCCGCGGCGGCAGAGGTGGGGCTCGCCTAGGGAGGGAGCGCCGAGGGGTCTCCCGAACCGTGGGGCAGCCGGGGAACTCCAAGGGCGGGAGGGGAGCAAGAAAGACGGCGCTGGGGCTGGGAGGAGAGATGGGGGCAACTGGAGGGCAGCGAGGGATTGCGGGGGGAAACGGGGGCGTGGGGGCGAGGGAACTGCGAGGAGGGCGGAGAGGGGCTGTGCGGAAAGGGGGTACAGGGCAGCCGAGGGGCAGGGAACGGGGCGCTGAGGGAGAGGATTGAGGGGCGCTAGAGCGGGGGCGCGGGGGGACGCGTGGAGGTGAGGAGCTGAGGGGAGGGGACTGGCTGGGCGGGGGTCGTTTGAAGCTGGAGGGGACTGAGGTGCCGAGGGAAAGGGTCGCTGGGCAGCTGGGGAGCATCTCTGGTGCCCTGGTCGGGAGAGGGTTAGGGGGTGGGGGATGTGGGTATGGATAGCTGAAATGGGGAAGGGCAGCAGGGCAGTGTCTGGTCGAAAAAGGGTCATTTATGGGGGATGTGGGTAGGGATAGCTGGGGTCGGAGGTGGAGCCCAGCTGGGGACCGGCGTGGGGGATAACTGTAGATGGAAGGCGAGGGGTGGGGCTTGGGGGCGGGAAGCCTGGGAGAATGGAAGGGTGAGAGGCCAGGCTGGGTCTACCCCACTGCAGAGGAAGGGGGCAGGGAGCTGGTGGAGACAGAGGGAAGTGGCCTTGGAAATGGACACAGGGGCCTATATTCTGGTCAGGAGTGGGGAGGAGGCTCTGGAATAGAGTAGGGTCTGGCGGCTGCGAGTGGAGGAATCGTGAGAGAACCTGGAGGGTATAGATAGGGTGGTGGAGCGCTGGGTCAGGCTGGAGAGGAGGCCAGGTGTGGGTTGTGGTGTAAGGATGGAAAGATAATGGGGATTGAAGTGGAGCCCAGGCACTAGCGGTGTCTTGCCCACTCAGGAGTCCAAGGAGGGGACCCAGGCACTGGACTTTGTTATATGGGCACCAGGGATCACAGAAAACAAGAGAATCGTGGACAGAAAAAGTCATTCAACTCTGTTTCGTAGTGCCAGCATGGAAGGAACTTTGGGGAGGGCAGGGCAGCAGCCTTTGGAAGCTAAGAGAGGTATGGAGGGGGTGGGAGAAAGATGGGCTCTCAAAACACACACACACAAACAAACAAACAAAAAAAAACAAACACAACAATATGGGCCCTCTTCCCCCAGCTTCCTGGAATCCAGATGGAAAGGGGTGGGAGATAGTAAAAGGAGAGGGTGTGTGTGTGTGTGTGTGTGTGCGCGCGCACAGGTGGGTGCCCACCTGTTCTGCGCCTATAAACAGAGGAAGACAATGGAAGCCGTGAAAGTCCCTATATATAGAAGTGGAAAGCCCTGGTGCTGTGGGAGCCAGAGAAGAGGCATTCTTGGGAAGGTGGGTGGGTTGGAGAAGGCTTCCTGGTCATGAAGGATTTAGCTAGCAGTGGAGGAAAGTGTGTTCCTATCAGAGGAAACCGAATGGGAAAAGGCAAAAATCTAAAAGCATCTCCAGTCCAAGAAATAAATCTTCAGTTTCTTAAAGATTATGACATGAAGGGAGGCATCAGTAACCTATAGAAAATCTTTAAATAGGTTTCCCCTCTGAGCTTGAAGCTCCTAGAGTCTCTCCATCTCCCCAAAATATAGCATAGGGCCTGGTACATAGTAGGTGCTTACTGAATGTTGATTGAATGAATAATTGGGCTGTGGTGGTGCTCCTGCCTCAATTTCTTCATCCATTTCCAAGAATTGTTGTGAGAATCAAATAGGATAATGTGGGTGAAAAGAACTTTGTAAACTGTAAAATACTGTACAAAGAGAGAGGACACTGATGTTATTCTGCAGGTGTGCCTCTGTTCTGTCAGTGGACACACCCATGGCTATCTCTTTCCAATCTGGAGGAGGAAGGAAATGAATATCAAGCATCTGTTGTGTGCAAGATGGAATGCATTGAAAGCATCTTGTAGAATGCTTGACATTTAGTAGGTGCTCAATAAATGGTAACTGATATGATATGTGGTTCTAAGATACCTGGGAAAACAATGAAAAGGTGGTGATGGGTTAGCAGTGGGGAATAGTCTAAAGACAGATTGAATTAGAAAAGGAGAGTGTGGCTTAAAGGAGGAGGATGAGGTCCACATTTGCCCAACTCCCTCCTTATTCTCACTGAAATGCTCCAAGTAGGAAGACAGGGAATTACATTTATTGAGCCCCTGCTATATTGCATATACAGTTGACCTTTGAACAGCATGGGTTTGAACTGTGCAAGTCCACTTATACCCAATTTTCTTTTTCAACCAAACACTGATTAAAAAAAAAAAAATACCATGGTGGGTCAAGCGCAGTGGCTCGAACCTGTAAGGCTGAGGTAGGAGGATCGCTTGAGCCCAGGAACTTGAAGCTACAGTGAGTTATGATCAGGCCACTGTACTCCATCCTGGGAAACAGGATGTGACACCCATCTCTTAAAAAAGAAGAAAAAGAGAAGAAAATACAGTAGTGAAGGGAGGCGAAGTCTGTATATTCAGAGGACCAACTTTTAGTCTAGGTGAGTTCCACTGGGCCAACTGTGGTTCTTGAGTAGGCATGAATTTCGGTATATGTGGAGGTCCTGGAGTCAATCCCTTGCCTATACCAAGAAATTACTGTACTATTCTAGATGTATTACCCACATTACCTATAATTTTCCCAACAATTGTTTTATGAATGAAGAAACTGTCTTAATCTTGTAAAATTTCTTCCCAAAGTCTCATAGGTAATAAATGATAGACCTGGAAACTGAATCTAGTTTGTTTGATTTGGAACTCCAAACTACTTCCACTACTCAGGATGACTTGCTAGAAGAAACTATGAAGCACAGAGACAAACAAACAAAAAAATTAAGGGGTTAATAAAACACCCTCCCATATACAGGTTGTAATTCTTGTAACAGTTTTGCCAGGAAGCCATTTTATGAACTCCTTTTATAGATGAGTAAACTGAGGCCAGGAGTGTGATTTGTCTAAGTTTACAGGACCACTGAAAGAGCCAGGGCTTATCTTTTAAATGCCAGGTCGCTTGGACTCAGACTCATGTTCTTTCCAACAAAGGTAAGTTCCTTCATTCATTCCTTCACTCCATTTATTGAGCTGATCTCTTCTCGCTGGATTTTAGGGCTCTCTCCTCCTCTTCCCCTGCTCTTTCCTGGCTGAAGTTGGCTTCTTCCTTAGGTGCTTATTTCTGCCACCTATCAGACTGAAAGGGTTATTTGTTTTTCACAGCCACCCTTTGAGGAGCCATTTCTTTCCCCCAGCCTGGGACAGGGACGACTTCCCAGTTGGTCCCTGGGCCTTCATCTGTATTGCTTGTCACGGAGATAGCTCTATCATTTTATGTGACTGTCACAAAATAGAGGAAAGATTTGATTGATGCTTATCTTACAAATGCAATTCTGCACGCACCACTGTACAGTGACCTGTCTGCTTAGATCTGCCTCAGGCGGCTGCCTGCTGGGATGCTTTTTGCCTGTCTTCCAAATGTCTAAGTAGTCCCTGGCTGCCCCCTCCTAAGAAGATCCCCTTGGGGGCTTCCATCTGAATGAGCCTTCCAACTGAACTCAGCTCTCTGCCTCTCCCCATTCTCCTCACACCACCTACTGGGAAAGCCATGCTGCCTGTGCATAAGCAGATGCTGACAGTGTGGTATGGCAAGTATAGTATGGTAGCAAGACACTCAGGATGTTGGGGATGCTTCTTTTTTTAATTTTTATTTTTAGAGATAGGGTCTCACGCTGTCACCCAGGCTGGGATACAGTGGTGCAATCATAGCTCACTGTAACCTCGAACCCCTGGACTCAAGTGATTTTCCTGCCTCAGCCTCCCAAGTACTGAGGACTACAGGTACACACTACCACATCCAGCTAATTTAAAATTTTTTTTGGCTGGGTGTGGTGGCTCATGCCTGTGATCCCAGCACTTTGGGAGGCCGAGGTGGGTGGATCACAAGGTCAGGAGATTGAGACCATCCTGGCTAACACAGTGAAACCCTGTCTCTACTAAAACTATAAAAAATTAGCTGGGCGTGGTGGCAGACGCCTGTAGTCCCAGCTACTCAGGAGGCTGAGGCAGGAGAATGGTGTGAACCCAGGAGGTGGAGCTTGCAGTGAGCCTAGATCGTGCCACTGCATTCCAGCCTGGGCAACAGAGCGAGATTGTCTCAAAAAAAAAAATTGTAGAAATGGAATCTCACTGTTTCCCAGCCTGGTTTTGAACTCCTGGCCTCAAGTGATTTTCCCACTTTGGCCTCCCAAAGTGTTGGGATTATAGGTATGAGCCACCATGCCCAGCCAGGATGCTTCTTTATTCACTCTAAAATTGTTGTGGTTTTCATTTTCCTTAATCCTGTCAAACCTGGAAGCCATTAGGCTAACGAGAAGTTCCATTCACTGCGACGCCCTCCAACTGAGGCATTGCGGTGTGAGCTTGGACAATCACTTGTCTTTGCAGAGCTCTTTTTTTCTTTTTTTTTCTCTTTTTTTCTTAACCCCGCCACTAACAGGAGGCCCTAGATCAAGGATACTGAAACAATTTTCTTACCTGTTGCATCACTCCCTACCCGTCTCATATCGTTGGCAGTCCATCGCCAATAAAGGCAGACAAATTTCTCATCCTGATTCTACACAAGGCTACAATGTATCTTTTCTGCAGCACATACACTTTCTCTATTCAAAATTACAGAGCGACCGGGTGTGAAAGTAGGGTATATATTGCTTAGATGAGGACACTGAGGCATGAGGGAATCCCCTTAAGTAGGTCCTGGCCAACGTTTACAGGCATTGAGTTAGACTGTGGAAGCTCCGGAGCCCAGTAGGCGCGAGGGCTTCTTGTTACCATACAAAGCTGCTACTTGCCAAGTTCCCTTCTAATTGTAGCAGTTTAAGGTGTGAAGCTGGGCTACATCAGAAAAATCGCATGAAGACCAATATCGAGCATTTACACTATAGTCTGGCAAATTGAAAAATGCATCTATAGTGTGTTCTGAAACGCCCTTCCTAGAGCGATTTACTATAGTCTAGCGTTGACCAAGCAAGTAACCCCCTAAATGGATAAAACCCGCCCCTTGAACCGAAGAGGGAGCCAAACAGTGTAATTGTAAAACAGTGCCCCAAATAATGGAGCCACAGATTCAGCGGAGAGGGGTGCAGTTGCAACAAGATTTGCCTGCAGAGTGACCTTAAAGACGACAGTGAAATAAATATGTTCAGTACCATCCCTTGGCGCAAGAACGTTCAGATTGTTAGTGTATCAAGTACTACTCATCTCTATTTGTACCAGCTCTGTGAAGTAGGGTGTATTCTTCTCTATTTTAAGGTAAAGTGCTGTGGGCTTTAGAGAGGGAATACCCGATGACTTACTAATAATTCATCTGAGGGTCGAGCATTGATTTTAAACTTTTTCATAAACCGCCAGGGTAACTAAGTCCTATCTTGGCTGTTCAGCCTGCTTGAGAATTTGGGCAATCCCTTTTAATTTCTCACTATTCCAATTTCCTTCCTTGATCAAATGGAAATAACATCCCTGCTTTCCAGCTTATTTCCCAGCTTTATTTAGAGGATAGAATAAGAATAAAGGATATGAAGATTGTGGGTAAAGATCCAAATTATGTTTTTAGTAAAGTGACGTCTTTGACCAGCAATCCGACCTCAAGAATCGCAAGGAATAATTTAGGAAAATGTACACAAAAATTTATGTAAAGAAACACGGTAGTTGTAATTTATAATAATTAAAGAGTAGAAAACAACTAAGAGCAACTTCCTAAAGAAAAGTGACAATACTTAAAGAATTGATCTGGCTGGCCAACATAGGTGAAATCCTGCTCTCTTACTAAAAAATACAAAATTAGCCGGGTGTGATGGTAAGCCACCCTGTAGTCTCCAGCTACCGTGGAGGCTGAGGCAGGAGAATTGCTTGAGAACCGCAGGAGGTGGAGTTGCCAGGAGCCAAGATGGCGATTGCAGTCATTGGCACTCCAGCCAGTGTGGTGACAGAAGTGAGACCTCCTTCTCAAAAAAAAAAACAAAAAAAAAGAATCGATCTTATGCATCTATAGGATGGAATATAACGTACTCAACTGAAATTATTATTTTTTTTTAGAGTTTTCAAAGTCTCATTCATACTTTTTTTTTTTTTAAGAGAATCTCCATTGTTGCCCAGGCTGAAGTGCAGTGGCACGGTCTCAGCTCACTGTAACCTTTGCTTCCCAGGTTCAAGTGATTCTCCTGCCTCAGCCTCCAGAGTAGCTGGGATTACAGGCAGCCACCACCACGCCCAGCTAATTTTTGTATTTTTAGTAGAGACGGGGTTTCACCATGTTGGCCATGCTGGTCTCGAACTCCTGACCTCGTGATTCGCCGCCTTGGCCTCTCAAAGTGCTGGGATTACAGGCGTGAGCCACTGCGCCCAGCCCATACTTTCTTTTTTTTTTTTTTTTTTGAGACAGTTTCTTACTCTGTCGCCCAGACTGGAGTGTAATTGTGTGATCTTGACTCATTGCAGCCTCCGCCTCCTGGGTTCAAGGCGATTCTTGTCCTTCAGTCTCCTGAGTAGCTGGAATTACAGGTGTGCGCCACCACGCCTGGCTAATTTTTGTATTTTTAGTAAAGACTGGATTTCACCATGTTCGCCAGGCTGATCTCAAACTCCTGAGCTCAAGTGATCCGCCTGCCTGGGCCTCCCAAAGTGCTGGGATTACGGGGCTGAGCCACTGCGCCTGGTCTCAAAATCTCATACATTTGTGGTACTTTCGGAATTATTTAAGTCCAGTCATGCATTGCTAATGACAAGGGTATGTTCTGAAAAATGTGTCATTAGGCGATTTCATAGTTGTATGAACATCATAGAGTATACTTACACAAATCTATATGGTATACGGTATAGCTTACTCCACACATAGTCTATATGGAATAGATGGCCTATAACTCCTAGGCTACAAACCTGTACAGCAAGTTACTGTATTGAATACAGCAGGCAATTATAACACAGTGGTAAGTATCTGTGTATCTAAACACATCTAAACATAGAAAAGGTACAGTAAAAATGTGGTGTTTTTTTTTCTTTTGAGACTGAGTCTGGCTCTGTCACCCAAGCTGGAGTACAGTGGTGCAGTCTCAGCTCACTGCAACCTCAGCTTCCTGAATAGCTGGGATTACAGGCATCTGCCACCATGCCCGGCTAATTTTTTGTATTTTTAGTAGAGATGGAGTTTCATCATGTTGGCCAGGCTGGTCTCTATCTCCTGACCTCAAGTGATCCACCCGCCTCAGCCTCCCAAAGTGCTGGGATTACAGGTGTGAACCACTGCACCCAGTCATAATATGGTATGATATAAAAAGTGGTACACCTGTAGAGGACATTTACCATGAATGGAGCTTGCAGGGCCAGCAGTTGCTCTGGGGGAGTCAGTGAGTGAGTGGTGAGTGAATGTGAAGGCCTAGGACATTACCATGCACTATAGGAGACTTTATAACACTATACACTTAAGCTACACTAAATTTATTTAAAAATATTTTTCTTCAATAATAAATTAACTTTGGCTTACCACAACTTTTAAACTTTATAAACTTAAAAAATGTTTAAAACCTTTTAGACTCATTTATTTATTTATTTTTGAGATTGAGTCTTGCTCTGTCACCCAGGCTGGAGTACAGTGGATCTCTGCTCACTGCAACCTCCACCTCTCGAGTTCAAGCAATTCTTGTGCCTCAGCCTCCTGAGTAGCTGAGATTACAGGTACACACCACCACGCCTGGCTAATTTTTGTATTTTTGGTAGAGATGGGGTTTCACCATGTTGGCTAGGCTGGTCTTGAACTCCTGACCTCAAGTGATCTGCCTGCCTCAGCCTCCCAAAGTCTGGGATTACAGGCCTGAGCCACCATGCCCAGCCATAGACTCTTCTGTAATAACACTTAGCTTAAAGTACAAATACATTGTATGGGCTTTTTTGAGATGAAGGCTCACTGTGTCACCTGGATTGGAATGCAGTGGTGCAATCATGGGTCACTGCAGCCTCAAACTCCTTGGCTTGAGCGATTCTCCCACCTTGGCCTCCCAAAGTGTTGGAATTACAGGCATGAGCCACTGAACCTGGACTTTTCTTTCTTTATTTTCTTCCTTAGTTTTAACAGTTATGTTTGAAATTATTTTGTTAAAAAGGAAGACACAAATACACACGTGAGCTTAGGCCTACACAGGGTCCAGGAGCATCAATATCACTGCCTTCCATTTCCACATCTTGTCCCACTGGAAAGTCTTCAGGGGCAATAATAGGCATGGAGCTGTCATCTCTTATGGCAATGTCTTCTTCTGGAATACTTTCTGAAGGACCTGCCTGAGGCTGTTTTACTGTTAACTTTAAAAAAAAAATTAAGTAGAAAAAGTACACTCTAAAATAACAATAAAAGTGTGGTAAGTAAATATAGAAACCAGTAACATAGTCATTTATTATCAATATCAAGTATTATGTATTGAACATAATAGTATGTGCTGTACTTTTATACAACTGGCAATGTAGTAGGTTTGTTTACACCAGTGTCAACACAAACATGTGAGTAATATGTTGTGCTACAACGTTACCATGGCTACTATGTCACTAGGCAATAGGAATTTTTCAGCTCCATTATAATCTTATGGGACCACCATTGTACATGTGGTCTGTCACTGACTGAAACGTTGTTATGCGGTTCATGATTGTACTTTTAAAATTTAAGTGATTTGCTAAATAATAACATATATTCTAGTCTATACCTTCTGTGCGTACAATATCAGCTATTACAATATGCATAGAAGGTATAGACTAAAATGCATGGTATGCTATTTGTATATAAATAGTATAAATAGATCTCTTTGCTTATATATGCAAAGGCTATCTCTGAAGGATATATAAATTGATAACATGTATGCCTCTGGGGAGGGGAGCTGGATCAGGAATCAAAGATGGAAGCAAGACTTACTTTTCAGTTTAAACCTTTAGGTTTCATATTACTTGTATTTCATGCCAGGAATTAAGAAAATAATGCAGCTAGGTGCGGTGGCTCTTGCCTGTAATGCTAGCACTTTGGGAGGCCATGGAGGGCAGATCACTTGATCCCAGTTTGAGGCCAGCCTGGACAACATGGTGAAACCCCATCTCTACAAAAAGTATAAAAATTAGCTGGGCATGGTGGCACATGCCTGTAGTCCCAGCTACTTGGGAAGCTGAGGTAAGAGGATCACTTGAGCCCAGGAGGTCAAGACTAGTAAGCCAAGATAGCGCCATTGCACTCCAGCCTGGGTGACAGAGTGAGACCCTGTCTCAAAAAATAAAATAAAATAAGAAACTACAGCTGGTAAAAAAGGTAATACTTGCAAATAGGATATGCTTGAATTATTTTCCATAAGTGTGTATTACTTTTTAAATTAACAAATAAAATATAATATTAACATAGATGGCCTGTTTTTTAAGTACAATTTCCATTTTAGTTTTGTCCAGAGAATAGTCCATCTTCAGTCTTTAAGGACGCAGCTCCTTCCATGGGCTTTGGTGGGAGCCGTGGGGCAGCACCCGCAGGTCTAAATCAGGGTGGGGGTGTTTGGTCCTTGCGGGCTTCACGAGGCCAATTCCTGACTACTTTGCTGTGAATTGCACAACTCACACAGTAATGTAGCTTCACATACTGCTTGGGAAGCACATAGGCATCAAAGACACTTGCTTCAGAAATGTCCCTGACTGCTGTGGCCTCCACTATGTTTCGAATGACGAATTTCTTAATGGCCTTGTCCTTGGGCACACATTGGGCACAGTTCATGCAGTGAATAGGCTGCACGTGGTTGCGGGCCTTTTTTGGCACGACTGTTGTTCCTTCTTTTCTTTGTCATCTTGGAGGCGTGGACTGGAGAGAGGAGGTTTTTTTTTTTTTTGGTAGAGACAGTCTTGCTCTGTTGCCCAAGCAGGAGTGCAGTGACGCAATCATGGCTTACTGCAGCTTCAAATTTCTGGGTTCAAATAATACTCCTGCCTCAGCATCCCAAGCAGCTGGGATTATAGATGTGTGCCTCCACACCTGGCTAATTTTTTACTTTTTGTAGAAATGGGGTCTCCCTATGTTGCCCAGGCTGGTCTTGAACTCCTGGCCTGAAGCCATCCTCCCACTTGGGCCTCCCAAAGTGCTGGGATTGCAAGTGTGAGCCACTGCACCTGGCCTTAGGTGGCACTCTTGTATGAAAAAATATTGAAGGACATACACTAAAATGTTAACAGCCATAGTTTCTGAGTGGATGGGATGTCAGTTAATTTTTTTTTTTTGGGGGGTGGTATCTCGCTCTGTCGCCCAGGCTGGAGTGCAGTGGCATGGATCTCAGCTCACTACAAGTTCTGCCTCCCATGTTCACGCCATTTTCCTGCCTCAGCCTCCCAAGTAGCTGGGACTACAGGCACCCACCACCACACCCGGCCAATTTTTTGTATTTTTCTAGAGATGGGGTTTCACTGTGTTAGCCAGGATGGTCTCAATCTCTTGACCTCGTGATTTGCCCACCTCGGCCTCCCAAAGTGCTGGGATTACAGGCCTGAGCCACCGTGCCTGGCCAGTTGTCAGTTAATTTTAAATTCTCTTTTTCACATTTTCGTATAATTTTCAACTTTTTTATAATGAATACATTCATAGTAGGAATTTTCTCTTGTGCACAAAGAAAGATGACTGGCAAACAGCAGAGTGGTGTGAGGTTGTTGTGGTTACATCCCTTGTTTTAATGTAGAAAAAGCATAATGTGGCCAGGAGTGGTGGCTCACACCTGTAATCCTAGCACTTTGGGAGGCCGAGGCAGGTGGATCACCTGAGGTTAGGAGTTCAAACCAGCCTGGTCAACATGGCAAAACCCTGTCTCTATTAAAAATACAAAAATTAACCAGGTATGGTGGTGGATGCCTGTAATCCCAGCTACTTGGGAGGCTGAGGCAGGAGAATCGCTTGAACTCGGGGGGCAGAGGTTGCAGTGAGCCGAGATTGCGCCACTGCACTCCAGTCTGGGCAAAAGAGCAAGACTCCATCTCAAAAAAAAAAAAAAGCATGATGCCTTTGCATGGCAAGTTCTTGCAACAGCCTTTGCACCTAGTACCATGAAAAGCTGAAAAGTTAAGGCTGTGAGATGGTCTAAGCAGCCAATGGCACCCTCCTTTCCAACCTCACTTTCTTCCTCCATGTAAGTGCTGTGCCTCGGTCTCCAAGTGTCCTGGGCATGTTCCACACTTGCCTAGTGAGTCTTGTCATGGGACAGATTGATACAGGGATGGAACTTAGAGTCTCAGATAAGGATTGAGAGCTGGGAGCAAAGGGAAGAAAGAACAGAGACCACGGGAGTCCAGTGGTGACATATGCAAGGAACTTTTATTAAAAGGCTGCTAACAACCTTACATATTTGTCTAACTTTTCTTCAAGAGAGCTTTAAACCTACATTAATCAGCTCCTTATCCTTACAGCTCACCTGAGAGGCCCAAAGAGCCACACCCACCAGCTCACGCCCTTTATTTTCCCTTGGGGAAAAAAGCAGGAATTCCTAACAAGAATGAAAACCCAGACACCATCACACTTGAATGCTGTCCTCCCACCCTCCTCTGACTGTTCATCCAGCAAATCTGGGTACCCTTGTGCTGAGCATAAGGGGAGATTTCAGGTGGAGAAGCAGGGTACCTGAGGCTTCCAAGACATAGGAGAAGCAATTAAAGACTTAAAGAAGACCATGTGACCAAGTGCTGAATTATGGAGTTCAGATTTGGGTGTTCTAGGAAAGCAGATGGTGACAGAACTGAGAAGGCTGGGGTCTCAGGAAAGGTCTGGCATGTATTAAATATTTGCTGAATGAATGAATGAATGAATGAGTGAACAAATAAAGGACCTAGGCTTTGAAGGCTTTGGAATAATAAGGACATATGTTCACACCTGTGTGGAATTTACCAGTTGATAATGGTTTCATCCATTGTTATCTCGTTTGAGTCCTGTGATAGCCCTGTGAGAAGAGCAGGGTGGAAATTGTTCTCCCCATTTTCCAGATGAGGAGATTGAGCCCCAGAGTGATGAAGTGACTGTGATGAATTCAGCACACATTTCCTGAGTGTTTATTATGTGCTAGGATTCGTGCTTTCCTAGAAACCAGATATCTAGGAATGAAGTCCATTAAGGCCCAGCTGCTCATTCCAACAGTGCTGAAGTGATATAAGGGCTGTTACAGTGTTCTGAGAGCACAGGGGCAGGAGTGCCTGCCTCTGCCATGCACAAGGAAGCTGGCACTTGACCTGGACCTCCAATGATGGGTAGGAGTTTGTTAGGAGGAGAAGAGAATTCTAGGCAGAAGGAATACATGTATAAAGGGACAAAGGCAAGAAATAATGTGGCTTATTTGGCGTAAAGTGTGTAATTAGATCTAAGGGAAGCACAGGTTGGTGAAGAGAAGGGGTATAGGAAGATAAAGCTTAGAGAGTTGGCTCTTTGGTTAGTTGGTTATTTGTCAAGTTGAACAGTTTGGACTTGATCTTTAGAGCTGTGGGAAGCCATGAAAGTTTCTATTTTTTATTTATTTTATTTTTTAGAGATGAGGTCTTGCTCTGCTGCCCAGGCTGGCATTCAGTGGCATGATCATGGCTCCCCACAGCGTTGAACTCCTGGGCTCAAGTGATCCTCCCACCTCAGCCTCCTGAGTCATAAAAGTTTTTAAAGCAAGAGAGTGATAGCTCTTTACTGAGTCTTTCCTTGGATGCGCATGCGTTTGCTGTTCTTGGCTTTTTTTTTTTTTTTTTTTCTTTCTCCAAAATAGCTCAGGAGCTGCTTCCTCCAGGAGCCTTTCCTTGATCACCGGGCCTCCAGGCTCAGTAAGATGCTTCTCATGGACTTCCTCAGCCAGGACTCCTCTGTCTTATCACTTATCTACTGCTTTGTTACTCTGTGTTGACCCACCTTTTATTCTAGTCTTTGTCCACCTAGAGGTCAGGCACCATGTCTGACTCATATTTGTAAGTCCCATGACCAGCACAGGGCTTGCCCCAGATCAATGTGCTCAGTAAATATTTGCTGAAGGAATGAATGGGAGGAGCTGGGTTCCACCCTAGTGCTGAGACAACATTTGGGGCAGGTGTAGTGATGGAGTGATTCTGAGTAGTGTGCATTTCCTCAGTGCTGCTGGAGTAAGGAGTGAGTGCGTGAATGGTGGGGTGACCATTAGAAGGTTGGTGACTCAAGGTGACACTGAAGGTCTGTTCCTGAGTGACCCTAGGTCTCTCTTGCAGATGGCTTCAGTGACGGATGGTAAAACTGGAGTCAAAGACGCCTCTGACCAGAATTTTGACTACATGTTTAAACTGCTTATCATTGGCAACAGCAGTGTTGGCAAGACCTCCTTCCTCTTCCGCTATGCTGATGACACGTTCACCCCGGCCTTCGTTAGCACCGTGGGCATCGACTTCAAGGTGAAGACGGTCTACCGTCACGAGAAGCGGGTGAAACTACAGATCTGGGTGAGTCCTGGGAATCTTGGGCAGGATTTTCCTGAGAGGCGGCTGGCCTGACAATATAAGGGCTGGGAGGTGGGGCCAGCTTGGAACTTCTGGGGCTTGCAGCATCAGGCGTTAATGCTGTTTCAGGTGTGGCCCCTGGGCTACCCTCTGCTAGCTTTATACAAGTTTGCTCTCCTCCAGGGGTTCAGTTGCTTCTCTGTTTAACTATGCAGGAGGTTTTATGTTGGCTTGTCTAAATGAGTGACCAAGAAACTGGGGCTTGGAGTTAGAGACTTGGGTTCAAATTCTGCTTCTGCCACTTACTAGTCATGGAACTTGACTGAATGGCTTAACTTCTCTGGGGCACCCTTTCTTCTTTGGGGATTGTAATAGCATCTGCATCATAAGGCTGTTGGGTCCTTAGTTCCTTGGCATAGTTCCTGGAACATTGTAAGTGCACACTAAATGTTAGCTACAGTATCAGTTATCTACTGTCCTATAACAAAACACTTTATAAGTTCATAGTTCCGGACTGGGCAACATTGTGAGACCTCATCTCTACAAAAAATAAAACAAATTAGCTGAGCATGGTGGTGGGCGCCTGTAGTCCCAGTTACTTGGGAGGCTGAGGTGAAAGGATTGCTTGATCCCAGGAAGTCGAGGCTGTGGTGAGCCATGATCATGCCACTGCACTCCAGCCTGGGCAACGGAGCAAGACTCCATCTCAAATAAATAGATAGATAGATAGATAGATAGATAGATAAATAAATAAATAAATAAATTTGTAGTGTCAAACAACAATAATAATTCATTATCTTATAGTTTCTGTGGATCAAGCATTTGGGAGTGGCTTGGGGCCTCTTATGAGGTGTAGCCAGCTGTTGGCTTGGGTTGCAATCATCTGAAACATAGACTGGGGCTGGAGGATCTTTTTTTTTGTTTGTTTTAAGACGCAGTCTTGCTCTGTTGCCCAGGCTAGAGTGCAGTGACATGATCTCGGCTCACTGCAACCTCCACCTCCCGGGTTCAAGCGATTCTCCTGCCTCAGCTTCCCGAGTAGCTGGGACTAACAGGCACCCGCCACCATGCCCAGCTAATTTTTGTATTTTTAGTAGAGATAGGGTTTCTCCATGTTGGCCAGGCTGGTCTCGAACTCCTGACCTCGTGATCCACCCGCCTCGGCCTTCCAAAGTGCTGGGATTAAAGGCGTGAGTCACCGCGCCTAGCCTGGGGCTGGAGGATCTTAAGGCTGCACACTCACATGTCTGGTGCTAGCTGTTGGCAGGAGGCCTTACTTCTTTCCCATTTGGCCTTTTAGAGTGTCTTCACAGAGCTGCTTAAGTGTCTTTATTTGTGTAGCAGCTGGCTTTTCCCAGAGTGAGAGATGTAAAAGGCCACAGGAAGTGGCAATGTCCCTTGTGAGTTAGCCTTAGCCTTACAGCTTTCTATTGGTCACTGATTCAGCATGGGAAGAAACTACACAAAAGTGTGGATATTGGGAGGAAAGTATCATTGGGGACCATCTTGGAAGCTGGCTGCCACAGCTACTACTATTATTAGTGTCTACCAGTAGTACTAATAAATTATGTACATATTTTAGATGATATAGCAACATGTAGATCATATAGTTTTCAAAAATGAATTAGTATCTGGATTGGAAAGTTTGAAAATTTGTGATTTAAAGAATTCAAAACATGTATTATTATTATTTTATTTTATTTTTTTTGAGACCGAGTCTCACTCTGTAGCCTGGGCTGGAGTGCAGTGGCACTATCTTGGCTCATTGCAACTTCTTCCTCTCAGGTTCAATAGATTCTCCTGCCTCAGCCCCCTGAGTAGCTGCAATTATAGGCGTGTGCCACCATGCCTGGCTAATTTTTGTATTTTTAGCAGAGATGGGGTTTCACCATGTTGGCCAGGCTGATCTTGAACTCCTGACTCAGGTGATCCACCCGTGTCGGTCTCCCAAAGTGCTGGGATTACAGGCATGAGCCACTACGCCCAGCCAAAACATGTATTATTTATTATCTTTCTATTCTATGTGTTAAATGTACATTAATACATTATGCATATGTCTTATTGGGGCAGTCTGTGTATAGTACTTTTCTTTTTACAAATTATTTCCCATATATATTATCTCACAATTAACACTATGAAGTAGGTACTACTTTAATACTCTCCTGTTTTGCCGAATAAGAAACTCAGACTCAGAGATTAGTTAACTTGCCTTAGGTCAATGACACTGCTATAAAGTGGGATTTCAAGAAGATCTGATTCAAAAGTATGTGCTCTTTTCTCTACACTGTGCATCTGAGGTATTATAGAGTTCATATTTCCCTTCATGATAATGTCAAATATTATATAGGGATAAAAGTTCATTTTGGTCATTTGCTCTCTATTAAAGGCATTAAGGATTCAGAGATCGTTAGAAATAGGAGAAGCTATATGAGTCGTTTAGTTTACTGATTCTCAGACCCATGGCATCAACATCACCTTGGAATTTGTTAGAAATGCAACTTCTCAGGCCCACATTAGAACTATTGAGTCAGAAACTCTGGTGGGTGAGTGACAATGATCTGTGCTATGACAAGTTTTCCAGGTGGTTTTGCGGCAGGCTAACTTTGTAGAACCACTTAGTTTAACTAGCTTGAGGTGAAAGTCAACATGTGTTTACTAAAAGCACCTATTAGGTGCCAGGTGATTTCACTTGTGTTATCTAATATCATCCTTGCAGTTCGTGCACAAGGGGATGTGAGCACAGAATATTTGGGGCGTGGTGAGCAATACAGTAAAACTGGATCAAGGTTGTGAAAGAGCAGAGTTGGTGCTGAGAGAGAAATTTGCTGGAGAGGCTATAGGTGGCAGATTGGGGTTCAAAGAGACCTTCCACGGCAAACAGGAAGTTCTTGTCATCAGCCAGAGGATTCATGCTTGATGACTCCTTAGGGAACTGAAGAAATTATTAGAGCTTACTTTTAATCTTTGAACATAAAGTATTTTTTACTGATATTTACTATGTGGATTGTCAGAAGTGTCTTTGTTTGATCACCATATCAGATGGTCAGATAGCCTACACTCAAAACATCTTGAGACAGGAGGAGCCATTCTGCCCTTCTAAGGGGTTGACAGTGGACTGACTCACTTCTTCGTTTATGTTCGGCCAATTGTGAGCTTTTGTGGTTTTCTTGTGCCTGGTTAAGTGGATTTATTGATTACATGATCTAGTTTTAACTAAATGAAACGTCATAATGGATATATGGCTTTTAAAGAGTCCGATAAAGAAACCTCTGATTGAAGACTATACTAGAAGATTATAGTGAACCCAAATGAGCATAAAGAAAATGGCTGAACTGATGTTTTTCCAACTCCCAACACAAGTTCATTGTCAGCCACGTTTGGAGGTAAAATCAATGACAGTGTAATTAGATCTGACATGTTCAGTCTCCCATCCAAGTACTCACCAGTCCCAACCCCTCTTAGCTTCCAAGATTAGATGAGATCGGGCGTGTTCAGGGTGGTATGCCATAGATGACATGGTCATTCTCGTTGCTTTTGCTGAAGGGAAATTAACAAAGGGTTTTTATGTGTGTGTTTGTGCTTTTATGCAGCAAAAATAAAGTTTTCTGGACTGTTCATGAATACATTAGATTTTAAACATTTATTGTTTAACTTTATATATTTTAATATCTTTTGTGTATAGAAGTAGACATATAGATATATAATCTAAGGAATACACATATACTGTGCATGCTGTATCTAAATTTTTCTTACTTAAAGGGATGTAAGTTGGAGACAACCACCATAGGCACTGGGGAGCCATAAAAGGGTTTAAACAAGTTAGATTTGCATTTTAGAAAAATTCCTGGCTTCAGTTTGAAGGGTAGATGTAAATGAGGCAAAGAAACCAGGTTTTGGATCCAAACTCATCAAATTGTATACATTAAATAAGTGTATTTTTTTGTGTATCAATTATACCTCATAAAGCTGTCTAAAAATTAATAAACAAATATAGTAGTGACCAGCTATAAAAGAAAGGAAGCAAGCAAGGGCTTGGGTAAATTATATGGGGCTGAACTAAGTGTATTATTCTGCTCTGGCTGCCATAACAAAATACAATTGAAATTAATGTTCTCACAGTCTGGAGACTAGAAGTCTGAGATCAAGGTGCCAGCAGGGTTGATGTCTGATGTGAGCTCTCCCCTCGGGCTGCCTTCCCACTCTGTGTTCTTGCGGCCTTTCCCTGGTGCCTGGGCACGGGGGAGAGAGGTGCAAACTCTTTGGTGTCTCTTCTTATAATGACACAAATTCTGTTGGATCAGAACTCACTCTTATGACATCATTTAACTTTAATTACTTCCTCTGAGGCCTCATCTCCAAATACAAGCACACTGAGGGTTGGGGCTTCAACATACCCATTTTGGGAGGACATAGACATTCAGTCCATAACACTAAGAGTGACAAAATGACATGAAGGATGGAAATGAGGAGAAAGATTTAGAACTACAATTTACAGAATTTGATGATCAATTACTGTCCCCTCTTATCCTTGGTTTCACTTTCCAAGGTTTCAGTTACCTGGGGTCCCCTAGATCTGAAAATACTAAACAGAAAATTCTAGAAATAAGCTAATAAATTTTAAATTACATATGCTCTTTTTTTTTTTTTTTTTTTTTTTTTTTGCTTCACTTTCGGGCCGCCCACGGTTTTTTTTTTTTTTTGAGATAGGTCTCAGCTCTGTCACCTATGGAGTGCAGTGGCACAAGCTCAGCTCACTGCAACCTCCACCTCCTGGGTTCAAACGATTCTCCTGCTTCTGGAGCAACTGAGATTACAGGTGCACACCGCTATGCCTGCCTAATTTTTGTATTTTTAGTAGAAATGGAGTTTCACCATGTTGGCCAGGCTGGTCTCGAACTTCTGACCTCAAGTGATCCGCCTACCTTGGCCTCCCAAAGTGCTGGGATTACAGGCATGAGTCACTGCGCCCAGCCTAAATTGCACACTGTTTTGAGTAGCATGATGAAATATTGCACTGTCTTGCTCTGTCCTGCCTAGGGCATGAATGATCCCTTTGTCCAGTATATCCATGCTGTCTTTGCTATCTGCCCATTAGACATTCTGTAGCCATCATGGTTATCAAATTGAAAAAGCATAGTGTGGGCTGGGTGCGGTGGCCACGCCTGTAATCCTAGCACTTTACGAGGCTGAGGCGGGCGGATCACAAGGTCAGGAGTTCAAGACCAGCCTGGCCAACATAGTGAAACCCTGCCTTTACTAAAAGTACAAAAAATTAGCCAGGCCTGGTGGCAGGTGCCTGTAATCCCAGTTACTCAGGAGGGTGAGGCAGGAGAATCGCTTGAACCCAGGAGGCAGAGGTTGCAGTGAGCTAAGATTGGGCCATTGCACTCCAGCCTAGGCGACAGAGCGAGACTCCATCTCAAAAAAAGAAAAAAGAAAAAGCATAGTGTATACTATATGTGATTAGGTACTATCTGAGGTTTCAGGTATCCATTGAGGGGCTTGGAACTTATCCCCCAAGGATAGGGGGAGACTGCTTTCATTGTAAAAGGAAACGGGGGAACATTTATGTGTGTTTATGTATATATCACTTCTGTACACAAAAGTTTTGTGATTTTATTTTTTTGGTTTTGTGAGCTGTGGTAAATCACTTCATTTTTATGAATAGATAATGTCTTCGACTATAAAAGCCTCATAGGTTTGCTGGTGGTGAGGGAGCCTAAATGTGATAAGATAATACTGTGTCTGGGGAATGCAATACATATTGGGTTCCTTCCTTTCTCTGCCTTCAGGTCCACATGCAAGGGGTCACTGGGTTGCTTTCTTTCTTTTTTTTTTTTTAAGGTAGAGTCTTACTCTATCACTCAGGCTGGAGTGCAGTGGCACGATCTCGGCTCACTGGAAGCTCCGCCTCCTGGGTTCACGCCTTTCTCCTGCCTCAGCCTCCCAAGTAGCTGGGACTACAGGCACCCAGCACCACGCCCAGTTTTTTTTTTTTTTTTTTTGTATTTTGTAGAGACGGGGTTTCACCGTGTTAACCAGGATGGTCTTGATCTCCTGACCTCGTGATCCGCCCACCTCAGCCTCCCAAAGTGCTGGGATTACAGGTGTAAGCCACCATGCCCGGCCACTGGGTTGCTTTCTAAGGTTTTCCATCTGTGGTTCCAGGAGTGTTGGAACAGCATTTAGTGACTGACTAGCACAGTATGAAGTGTTCAGTTAAATTCCTCCAGCCCATTTGATCTCTCTTAGGGGATTCCAGACAGAAGAAGAGGAGGTTATGAGCATTGCTGAGCAGGGCCACCCACAATAGGAATTTCTGTCATCTCTGGGGGATGAGGGTCTTGGAAGTGCCTTATTCCCTGGAGGCCCTCACCACAAAGGTCCCTGAGAGCTCCCTTTGTTTCCTGAGAAGCTAATGATTGTGGATCAGAGAAGAAAGTCTTACTGGGGAGGTGGGGGTAGGAGAGAAGCCTCATTATTAGGGAGCGAGAGCATGCACAGGTGTGAGACGAGACTTGGTAACTCCACAGCAACGAATCCAACTAGAGGCCACTTACTGCTGGGTGCTGGTTGCCAAGCAACCCCTGGAGACCTGTGGGAATAGAAGAATGGAGGGGGCTTCCACCACCTCTATGTGGGGCCCATTGCAGAGGCTGTCTGGTGCTGATCAAGAGAACAATCCAGAGGACTGAGCTCACCTGGGACTCTGGGTCCTGGGTTCTAGTTTTTTTTTTTTTTTTTTTGAGATGAGATCTGACTCTGTTTCCCAGGCTGGAGTACAGTGGTGTGATCTCAGCTCACTGGAACGTCTGCCTCCCAGTTTCAGGTGATCCTCCCGCCTCAGCCTCCCTAGTAGCTGGAACTACAGGTGTGCCTGGATATGCCATGCCTGACTAAATTTTATATTTCTTGTAGAGACTGAGTGCAACCAGCACTCAGCAGTAAGTAGCCTCTAGTTGGATCTGTTGCTGTGTTGGTGATGATTTAAAAGCTCTTAGTATAACTAAAGATATACATAGATAATGTGTATAAAGCACTAACATAGTGCATGGCACAGAGTAAACACTCAACAAATTGTAGTTTTTATTAAGGTTCTAGGGAGATTGATAAATAGCATTCCTTTTTTTCCCCACCTAAACCCATTGAGAAACAGATGCAGGAGTCAGAGAGAAGGGGAGTAATGTAAGAAAAAAAAAAAAAAAAAAGCCTTATTACTCATAAAAACGAGGATGAAGCCATGGCTAAAGTCCTCCAGCAAATGGGGCTTGCTAATACTTTACTCTGGAGTCAGAAAGACACACAAACCCAGTCATAGGTCAACATGGGCCACTGGCTGTAATTAGCCCGTACAACATTCACTCAAAGTCAAAGTCTGTGTGGCCCAGATTTACTAATATTTAAGGCCTAAAGCATTCCACTCAGGTCTGTAGGAGGAGCCTCCATCTCCATGGACAGAGAAAGGAGGGTCCCTCCTCCAACAGCTTTTTAAAATTATCATTTTCTTCATGTATTTAATTTCGAGACAGGGTCGCCCAGGCTGGAGTGCAGTGGAATGCTCATGGCTTACTGCAGCCTCGACCTCCC
Source organism: Rhinopithecus bieti (assembly GCF_001698545.2). Classification (NCBI taxonomy): domain Eukaryota; kingdom Metazoa; phylum Chordata; class Mammalia; order Primates; family Cercopithecidae; genus Rhinopithecus; species Rhinopithecus bieti. Next base: position 148,131 of record NW_016806314.1, read on the forward strand.
GGACTTAAGCAATACTCCCACCTTAGCCTCTCCAGGAGCTGGGACTATAGGTGCATGCCACCATACCTAGCTAAGTTTTGTATTTTTTGTAGAGACAGAGTTTTGTCATGTTCCCCAGGCTGGTCTCAGACTCCTGAGTTCAAGTGATCTGCCCGCCTAGGCCTCTCAAAAGTGCTGGGATTACAGGTTCGTGAGCCACTGCTCCTGCCCAATAGCTCTTACTATAATTAAAGACATAGATAAGAGTGACCATGGGTTCCAAAGGGGGGTTAGACAGAATGACAAACACTGGGACAAACAGGAGGAGTTTTAAGAGATTTCCTGGGAATCTGAATTCCACAGTGATGAGAGTAACTCCCCATATAAACAGGAACTGAGAACAAGGTCAGGGTGAGATGGAGTGCTGGGCAGTCAGTAAGGTTCACTTATCAGTCATCTGCCTTATGTCCATACAGCAGCCTCCATGAAATGTTAGGTCACAATGTGGCTTTGGAGTCACTTATAAATATTAAAGCTAGTGAGTATTAAATCTGGGAATGTCAAGGATCTGTATCTTAGGGCGAGTAATATACGAATAAGTGAAATGTAAGGGAACGTAGGAATGTGGGAAAGGTTATCATACCAGAAACTTGGACAAAGGAGGATTGTGGCTCTTCGGCAGCCATTTAACAAATGTATTCTGTGCCAGATACTGAGGATAGAGATATTAATATAAATGTGACATTCCCTGCTCTCCAGGAATTAATGAGACTGAAATTATGAGCCCAAAAGTGAAATAAAATGAATACCATAGCTCTCTTGTTCTGATTAGAGGAAGAAGAATAGGATATCAAGAGACTTTTCCCTAGAATTTAAGAATGTATAGTAATGGATTATTATATGAGATTAGGTAGCTGTCTAACGGGCTTCTGTATTAGTTTCCTATTGCTGCACTAAAATTACTACAAACTTAATGACTTAAGACAACACAAACTTATTATCTCACAGTTCTGGAGGTCAGAAGTCTAAGATGGGTCTCACTGGGTTAAAATCAAGTTGTTGGCCAGTTTCAGTCTGTGTTCTCTCTGGAAGGCCTCATCTGGGGGTGGAATCTTTAATTTGCCTTTTCCAGTTTCCAGAGGCTGCCTGCATCCCTTTGCCTGGGGCCCCTTCTTCTATCTTCAAAGCCACAGTGGAACATCTTCCAACCTCTCTGAACCTCCTGCTTGTCTCTTATAAAAACCCTTGTGACTATAATGGGCCCACCTAGGCATTCCAGGTCAATTCTCCATTTTCAAGATCCTTAATTTAATTACATTTGCAAAAATCCCTCTTGTCATGTAAGGTAACATATTCATAGATTCTAGGGATTATATATTTGGGAGACTATTATTCTGACTACTACAGCATCTGTTAGTAACATGTAAAAGACCTGGCTGGGTGTGGTGGCTCATGCCTGTAATCCTAGCACTTTGGGAGGCCAAGGCAGGAGAATCACTTGAGCTTAGGAGTGAGCCCAGCAACATACTGAGACATTGTCTCTACAAAAAATTTTAAAATTAGCTGTGTGTGTGGTGGCGTGTGCCTGTAGCCCCAGCTACTCATGAGGCTGAGACCAGAGGATCACTTGAGCCTGGGAAGTCGAGGCTGCCTTGAGCTATAACCATGCCTCTGCACTCCAGCCTGGGTGACAGCAACATCCTATCTCAAAAAAAAAAAAAAAAGAAAGAAAGAAAAGAAAAGAAAAAGGGGCCGGGCGCGGTGGCTCAAGCCTATAATCCCAGCACTTTGGGAGGCCGAGACGGGCGGATCGTGAGGTCAGGAGATCGAGACCAGCCTGGCTAACACAGTGAAACCCCATCTCTACTAAAAAAAATACAAAAAACTAGCCGGGCGAGGTAGCGGGCGCCTGTAGTCCCAGCTACTCAGGAGGCTGAGGCAGGAGAATGGCATAAAACCCGGGAGGTGGAGCTTGCAATGAGCTGAGATCCAGCCACTGCACTCCAGCCTGGGCCACAGAGTAAGACTCTGCCTCAAAAAAAAAAAAAAAAAGAAAGAAAAAAGAAAAGAAAAGAAAAGAAAAAGGAAAAGACCTGATAGAAATTCCCCCATCCTTTAAGACTCTGAAGTAGGTAATGTCCATGTTTTAAGTTAATACTGCCAAATAAGATTTCCTGTCACCTTGTTAGGTGTCAACAAGCCTGTGAATTTAGAGCTCATCACATCTCAGTCTCTCATTTTATTTTATTTAATTAATTATTTTTGGAGGTGGCGTTTCACTCTTGTTTCCCAGGTTGGAGTGCAATGGCACGATCTGGGCTCACTGCAACCTCTACCTCCGGGGCTGAAGCAATTCTCCTGCCTCAGCCTCCCAAATAGCCCGGATTACAGGCATGCACCACCGCGCCCAGCTAATTTTTGTACTTTTAGTAGAGACAGGGTTTCACCACGTTGGCCAGGCTGGTTTTGAACTCCTGACCTCAGGTGATCCTCCTGTCTCGGCCTCCCAAAGTGCTGGGATTACAGGCGTGAGCCACGGTGCCCAGCCTCAGTCTTTCATTTTAGATAGGAGGAGGCTCAGAGTGAGATAGGGACTTTACTGAGGGCTCATGGTGATGTCCCTTGACCCATTCCAGTGCTCCTCCTGCCACCTTCAGGAAGGTGCAATCTAGTCTTGAATGTAAGCTGGAGACCTGTAGAGAGATCAGTGGGCAACACAGAAGAGTCTGGAGGCTGAACAGGGAAACGGCGGCTCTGACAAGTCTCTGTGGCTCCAGGAACGTGAGGACAGTTCCTGAGTACACCATCCTGTGCTCAGCTCTTATGATAATCAGAATTGATTTTTCTAGGCAGCAAGTTTCCTGGTGTGGCTGCAGAAACATGCTGACACTTTTATCTCCCCAAAGCCTGTAGGAACCAGCTGCTGGAGGAGGTTTAATCTGATTTTTAAAATCACAACAAAGACCATGGGAAGTCAAATCAGGCTTAGTCGGCCTCTGTAATTTTCAAATGAATTAACAAGCCATCCTGACTGACTATTCAAGGGGTCTCTAAGACACACTGTTTAGGGCCACAACCCCCTTTCCTTCTATCCAAACTGGCATAGGAGAAAAAGAAATAATCTACAAGCCATTTGTGTATTCATTAATTCATTCAATAAACATGTGTCATGTACATATTATATGCCAGGCACTGTCATGAGAGGGCAAAAAAACAGCTACAGTGTGATACAAGCGATGTATTAAAGGGATGAAGAAAGTGTTGTAGGAACAGCTACCTCTGCCTGGAAAAATCATTGCAGGCCTCATAAAGGAAGGGACATTTGAACAGGGTCTTGACAAATGAGTCTGAGTTTTTCAGGTTAATGTAGGTTAAGAGCTTTACAGGTGGAAGAAATGACATTTGCAAGAACATAATTGCTTTCAAGGACCCTTTGTGTGCCTAACTGTGCTGGGCTCTGCAGCAATTGGTAAGACAACATCCCTACCTCTTAGGGGCACTCAGTGAAGCAGGGGAGAAGGGGGATATACAACAAGCACACACGCATTGAAATGCATTGCAGACATGGAGCAGTGGAATGATATGCTCTGACTTACATTGTTTTAATAAAATTTTTAAATCTTTGGGTAATTTTAGGTTTATAGAAAAGTTGCAGTGATAGTGTAGAGTTCCTATGTGTCCTTCGCCCAGTTGCCCTAATGTTAACATTTTATATAACCATGGTACATTTGTCTAAGAAATCCACATTAGTACAATATGATTAAACTACCATCTTTATCTGAATTTCACTAGTTTTCCCCCACAAATGTTCTATTACCATTGCAGGATCCAATCCAAGATACATTTAATAATATTTTTTCAATAGACATAATTTATATACCATAAAATTCACCTTTTTTTTTTTTTTGAGATGAAGCCTTGCTCTGTTGCCCAGGCTGTTGTGCAGTGGCACGATCTCGGCTCACTGCAACCTCCACTTCCCGAGTTCAAGCAGTTCTACTGCCTCGGCCTCCTGAGTAGCTGGGATTACACGTGACCACCACCGCGCCTGGCTAATTTTTGTACTTTTAGTAGAGACCGGGTTTCGCCATGTTGGCCAGGCTGGTCTTAAACTCCTGACCTCATGATCCACCCACCTCAGCCTCCCAAAGTGCTTGGATTACAGGGGTGAGCCACCGGGTCGGCCAAAATTCACCCTTTTAAAGAGTATAGTTCAGTGATTTTTAGTGTATTTACAGACTTGTGCAACTATCATCACTAATTCCAGAACATTTTAACATTTTAGTGACTTACATCTTTCTTTCTTTTTTTTTGTTTTTTTTTGAGACAGAATTTCGCTCTGTCACCCAGGCTGGAGGGCAATGGCGCAATCTCAGCTCACTGCATCCTCTGACTCCCAGGTTCAAGTAATTCTTGTGCCTCAGCCACCTGAGTGGCTGGGATTACCAGCCTCCATGTGCTGGTGTGCGCCACCATGCTAATTTTTGTATTTTAGTAGAGACCATGTTGGCCAGGCTGGTCTTGAACTCCTGGCCTTAAGTGATCCGCCTGCCTCGGCCTCCAAAAGTGCTGGGATTACAGGCGTAAGCTACTGTGCCTGGCCAGGTGACTTACATCTTAACACTTAACAGGATTTATCTGAGGCAGAGTTATGCCTATTTCAAGAATAAACTGCGAAGAGCAAAGGGCAGAAGCAGGGAGAACCAGTTAGGATTTGCAACAATTGAGGCTGGGAATGATGGTGGCTTGAACTAGGGAGGTAGTAGCGGTGGTAGTGAGAGTAATCAGATTTTGCATGTATGTTGAAAATACTGAATATTGAATTGGATGTGGAGAGAGAAAGAGGGAGAGAAGTCAAGGATGTTGCTGAGGGTTTGGGCTGAGTGACTAGAAGTTTGGAGATTCCTCTAACTGAGATGGGGAAGACTGCAGGAAGAACAGGGTTTAGGGAGATAGTTGGTGATTCAGTTTGGTTATGCTAAGTTGGAGATGCCCGTTAGATAACCAAGTAGAGATATTAATAAGCAGTTGGGTAAATGAATCTGCATGTATATATTAGCAAGTAGTATTTTAAATGATGATACCAAATAAGATCAACAAGGGAAAGAGTGAAGGCAGGAAGAAGAAAAGGTTCACAGACTGAACCTGGTGACATTCCAACACCAAGGTGTTGGGAAGATGAGGGAGAATCGGCAAAGGAGACTGAAAAAGAGCAACTGAAATGAGAAAGTGTGGTGTCCTGGCAACCAAGTAAAGATAGCTCTTCAGAGGAGGGAGAAATCAACTGTGTCAAATATGGCTGCCAGGTTATGAATATGGGAACTGAGGATTGACTGCTGTATTTAGCAACATGGAGTACATTGATAACCTTGATACAAGTTGTTTTGGTGGAGGGGTGAAAGCCTGCTAAAAATGGCAGAAGAGAAATTAGAGACCTCAAGTATGACATAGCACTTTCAAGGATTTTTGCTCTAAAGAAAAGGAGACAATTGGGGTGGTAGCCGAAGGTGAATGGGGAAGTGAACCAGAAGAGGTTTTTGTTTTTTAAGACGGGAGAAGTAGCAGCACGTTGGTATGCGGGTAGAACAATTGAATAGAGATCAACAAACCAAGCCAACAAAGAAACAAAAATACAAAGCCGATGATTTGGAAACAAAGGAGAACTGCCGGGACAATATCCTTGAATTGGGGAGAGGGGATAGGATCGCATGCAGGGGGTGAATCCTTGCTAGGAGCACAGACTGTGCACCTACATTCCCAGGGGAGAAAGCAGAGGGTTTGGGCACAGGTGCCCCTTGGGGTTCCACGTGCTGGTTCGAGTTCCCTTAAGTACAATTTTCTAATAAAGCAAGGTCATCAGTGGAGAGTGAGGATGAGGGAGAAAGTTTGGAGAGTCGAAGAGACAGGAGAATGTCATCTGGGAAGGTGGGAGAGTAAACAGATTGGGGAAATGTAATTTGATTGCTGATTAGCATTAAGACTTCATTTGAAATTAGCAATCATAAATTTAAATTCATCAGCTCATGAATTTGAAGCATGATTATGTATTTTTCTCCAGCCATGTTTTGCTCTGAGGATAAAGGCATAGAATAGGCAGAGAGTTGACTTTAACGAAAGTGTGATTTTGCTGAGTATAACAAAGCAAGAGGGCCTGGGGTGTCAGGGGCATGTGCGGGGATGTCACGATTGACCTTAGAATTCAAATTGGACCGAGAGGGAGGTAATGACACAAGGGATGAAGGACAGTGAAAAGGTGGTAGGGAAAGAAGACCGTTGATGCTGGGAATCTACAAGGAGTGAGGTGGAAAGAGCATAGTGGTCTAAGTATGGGAGGCTTGAAATTACTATTGGTAATGATAAGGGCCAGGATATGACTGTGCCAGTGAGTGACTGAGGTAGGGTCAGAGATCAATATCACTGGAGGAGAAGCATTCAAGGAAATGAGAGTCCAAGGTGATGGAAGCCTCATCTATGTGGATATTGAAATCACCAAGAATTATGGAGAGAGTAACAGTGAGCCAGGAGCTTCAATGGCCAGTAGAGGGATAAGTGGGTGGTATAATCTCATGATACCGAAAGCTGGAGGTGTTTTGTTTTGTTTTTTTGAAGGAGGGAAAGAGAGTGATATGAAAGCAAGGGTGAGAAGCAACAACATCTATCCCACCTCCAGCCCCATGATTCAAGGGTGATGAGGGAGGAAGTGAGCAACAATTTGGAGGCTTCAAGAGAAGCCATGTCCTCAGGGAGAGCCGGGTTTTGATGACAGCAAGGAGGTAAAAGAAATGTTCAGATGAGAGACTGAGCAAAAATAGATTTTTCTGATGACTGACTGAATTTCAGAAGACTCAGGGAAAGGTTTCAGTGGGGAGGGGAGGAGATAGTGTTAGAAAAGATGATGTACTGAGCTATATGGCAATTGGAGTCCAATGATCAGGGATGGCTTTGGAGACGTGGGCTTCTTGCCATAATTGACGTGAACAGAGGGATAAAGAGAATACAAAACAAATTATAAAGCAGACAGGTGGTCCCAGGACAGATAGTGGTTGTGTGGTGTGTGTGGGAGGATCCCTGCTTCCTTTTGATCCCTGCATTTAGAGGCCCAGAGTCTGGCAAAAGTGCCGTTCTTATTCTGAATGCCTGGCATCCCTCTTGACTTCATACATCAATAATTGTGGCAATGAACAGCAGCTTTCATTTAGACCTTCACCTCTAAATGGGTTAATACTATCTCCCACAAGGCCGATGTGAGCTGACAGTGGCACGGGCTTTCATGCCAGCATTGTACTCAGTGCTTTTATGAACTGATTTCATCCTGACATGAACCCTGTGAACCAGGTTCTGTTATCATCCCCATTTTATAGAGAAGTAAACTGAGGTCCAGAGGAGTTAGGTGGCTGTCTCAAGTTCACACAAATAGTTAAGTTGCAGAGTCCAGATTTGAATCAGGGTCTATCTGGCTTCAGGCCGGATGTGGTGGTTGATGCCTGTAATCCCAGCACTTTGGGAGGCCAAGGCAGGTGGATCATTTGAGGTCAGGGGTTCAAGACTGGCCTGGCCAACATGGTGAAAACCTGTCTTTACTAAAAATAAAAAAAAAATTAGTGGGGCTTGGTGACTGACGCCTGTGGTCCCAGCTACTTGGGAGGCTGAGGCAGGTGAATCACGTTCAGATGGTGGAGGCTACAGTGAGCCAGGATCACCCCACTTCACTCCAGCCTGGGTGACAGAGCGAGACTGTCTCAAAAAAAAAAATTAAAAATTAAAAAAAATAAAGGTCTGTCTAGCTTCAAAACCCATGTATGCTCCATGTCCTGTCCCCCTCCTCCCCTTGTTATATCTTCACATAGGTAAAGCACTCTGTAAATGGTGAAAATGTTAAAATTATAATTTTGGGGCACCTATTACATACTTTACAGGTGCTTTACTTGCAGTTTTTTCCTTGTAATTATCACAGCGATGGTGCCCGGAACAGATGAGGAAACTGAGACTCAGAGAAGTTAAGGGACTTGACCAGATCTTACCAAGCCTGGAAAATAGCACATTTGGGACTCAAAATTAGGGATGTTTGCCACTGGAGTGTTCTTTTCACACCAAACTGCCTTCCCCACTCTTTCCACTGCCCTGTGGTACCCCAGGGACCTCACAGGTGGTTGAGAGTCAACATCACAGCTAAAACTCAGAACCTCCAAGCAAACACTCTCAGAGAGGGAAGTGTTATCTGTTGCAAACTATCACCTTTTAGCTTCCAGCTCCCCTCCTTTTCTTCCAGCCCTCCTCTCTGTCTGTCCTACTACAACTTTACAGGACAGTCTAATGGGCATCCAAGGTTGAGCAACACCGATGTATAGGTGTGTAATTAAGTGACTTGTCACTGAATGTAGTGATCTCTGAAGAAGCTGCTGCATGTTCTGGCACCTCTGGGTGAGAGGAGTGGTTGGGGGCTTAGTTACTTCAGCTGTGGTATAAGTGGAAAGAACACATGATACCAGCAGTGTGTGATAAGTAATGTCTCTGAAACTGTTTCCTCAGCTGTAAAATAGAAGAATATTAATGCCTACTTCTTAGTGTTGTAGTAAAGATTGAATGAGATAATATAGGGAAAGGACCTAGCATGGAGCCTGTAACATATTAGGTGCTAAATAAACTTACCCAAAGTCATACAGTGAAGGGGAGAGCCAGGATTAGTTCATGAGGTTTCTATTATGCTGTACTGCCGTGACTCATCTTAGGGTTACCACCACTTTAAGATTGCGAGCCACAGGACTTACAAGGCGGAGTTATCAACAGGGAAATTAGTTGTGAGTTGTGGCCCTTTTACTCCCATTTTTAATGGATGAAGGGAGCAGCAGTGCTCTGCGCCTGAAGTCGTCCAGTTGCCATCTAAGGCTGGAGATTCTCCTAGCTTGCTTGGAACCTGCCTGATGTGTTGCTAAGGACAGGGGAGGCCATTCAACTGAGGATTTATAATCCCTTTCTTCTGCGGAATCCTCCTTCCCCCACACCATTGCCCAACACCATTGCCCCACACCTTGGGTTGCCAGGCGACAGCTGAAAACTCTTATCCTGTCTGTGCTCCTGTGCTTCTCCTTCCTCTGTGAAGTCTGTGAACTCTGTGCTAATGACGCAGGGGCTCTGCGCTCAGGCACAGATGGCTGGGAGGGCAGGTCCCAGGGGATACGGTGCCCCCTCTCTTGAGTGCCCCACCACTGCCCCTAGTTCAAAACTGAGGGTCATCCTTTGCTCCTCTCTGCTCTTGTCCTACTCATCTGATTGTTCATGAGAAATGTCCATTCTATTTCCCAAATTTCTCTTGAATGCATCCCCTGGTCAGTTCTGTTCCATTAACATTTATTGAGAGTCAACTGTGAGCCTGGCTCTCCCCTTTGCCCTTTCCTACCTTAAATTCCTGTTCTCCCCCTTGGACTGCAGCTGCCCGGATGGCGCTCCCGGCCCTCAGGCTTGCCCTTCATAATCGCTGTCACTCCAGTGCCTAAAACCTAGGGGGGGCTCTCTTGCATCCCCCTCAACACATTCTTGGCCATTTCTGCCTCCCCAGCCCCATCTTCACCCTTCAGGCAGTCCATGCACCACCCAGATGTACTCTACACCCCCGACCCGAACACAGGATACAGTTTTAAAAACGCAAAACCTTTATTTTTAAGAACAGTTTCAGATTTACAGAATTGCAAAGATAGTACGGAGAGTTCCCATTTACCCCACACGTGGTTTTCCCTGTTATTACCATCGTGCATTAGTATGGTACATTTGTTATAATTAACCAATATCGATATGCTATTATTAGCTAACATCCCTAGTTTATTCCACTTTCCTTAGATTTTATCTAATACTCCTTTTCTGTTCCAGGATCCCATCTAGAACACAACTGACTTGAATTGTCGTGTCTCCTTAGGCTCTTCTGGGGGGGGGGTCAGGATGCCCTTTTTTTTTTTTTTTTTTTTTTTTGAGACGGAGTATTGATCTGTGGCCCAGGCTGGAGTGCAGTGGTGCGATCTCGGCTCACTGCAAGCTCCACTTCCCGGGTTCACGCCATTCTCCTGCCTCAGCCTCCCGAGTAGCTGGGACTACAGGCGCCCGCCACCACGCCCGGCTAATTTTTTTTTTTTTGTATTTTAGTAGAGACGGGGTTTCACCATGTTAGCCAGGATGGTCTCGATCTCCTGACCTCGTGATCTGCACGTCTCGGCCTCCCAAAGTGCTGGGATTACAGGTGTGAGCCACCACGCCCAGCCAGGATGCACGTTTTTGCTCCTTGCCTTACCCAGGTTGTTTCCTCCTCTCTAGAGATTCCCTCTCTCCCCCCATTTCCTTTTTGTTTCTCTTCCTTTTTTTGGAATAGGGTTTTGCTTTGTCACCCAGGCTGGAGTGCAGTGGTGTGAACATAGCTCACTGCAGCCTCAACCTCCTGGGCTCAAGCCATCCTCCCACCACAGCCTCTGGAGTGGTTGGGACCACAGGTACATGCCACCACACCTGACTAATTTTTTTTATGGAGACGGGGTCTCATTTTTTTGCGCAGGCTGTCTTGAACTCCTGGGCTCAAATGATCCTCCTGCCCAGCCCTCCTAAATTGATTAAAGGCATGAGCCACTGTACCTGGCCTCCTCCCCCATTTTCTATCAGCAAACTCCCATTTGACTTTAAAGACTCAGTTCAAGTATCATCTCTTCTGGGAAACCTTTGCTGACCCACCTCCCCACAACTCAGTGGTGGTTAAGGACCCTTTCCATACTAACCAGCTGTATTGCATGTGTCTGGAACTCACCTGTCTTCCTCCCAGACTGCATGCTCCCTGAGGGCAGGGGCTGGGTCTAATTCATGTCTACAGCCCAGCACCAGGCACAGGGCCTTGCAAATAGTAAGGGTTTAACAAAGATTGGCAAAATGAAAATCAGTGCTCCAGCTAAGGCTGTATACCTCTCAAAGTTGAGGCCATCTCTTCTCTCTGCACTTGCAGTGCCTGATCTCTCTCTTGGCCTCAGATCAAGTTTTGTGCCACCCCCACCCCTATCAGTTCTGCCCCTCAGTGGCTGGAAAGTCTGAGGCTCCTCTTGGGTTAGCCTCTCTGGAATGAGTATGCCACCTTCTTACCGGCTTTCCTCTCAGCACCACTGTGGACACCAGTCCAGTCCAATCATCTGATACATATGAGATCTCATTTGATCACAAGAGGAGGTCTTGTCATCCTCATTATACACTTGAGGAAACTGAGGCCCAGAGGGTAAAGTGTTGTACTTTATTAGAGATAATAAATGGGCTAAGTGGGCCCTGAATGCAGGCTTTTGGGACTCATTCCCTTGCCTGGGCTCTTCCCACTGGACTTCTGCATATAAAAAGTGAGACCTAACCTTAGTCAACAATCAAGTGCTGTACTAGAGCCATCCCAGGACATCCCAGCCTCCTCTGCCTCAGCTAGAACATGCGGAGGAAGAGATAAGGAAGGTAAGAGAGAAGAGAAAGGGAAGATAGAGAAAATCGGTGGCAACTCTGAGTTTGGACCCTGTGTTCAGGCTGCCACGAGGTGCCATTTTGTGAGGAGAGAAAATGTCCTCTCAGGATACCGGCCTCCCCCGACCTGTGTGTTGCTGTGTCAACGGATTGAGCCCAAAGGCTGGCTTGGAAATTTACCACCAACGGAGGCTTAATTAGCCCTTTAATTTCCTTCCAGCGGAAGTTTGCTCAGGCGGTTCCCAGCCCTGCTTTCTTGGGCTCCTCCCTTCTCTCACTTTGCTACAGCTCTAGCTCACCAGGAATCTGAGGCCCATTCTGGGTGTTGACACCAGGGGGAGGAACAGCAGATTATTGAGGGCAAGCAGTAGACTAAATGAAGATGACTGTTTATACAGAGCTTTACAGTTTACCAAGGCACTGTCACAACACTTATCTTACTTTATCCTCCCAACAATACCAAGAAAAGGATATTATCCAACCGATTTTGCAGTTAACAGATCTGCAGCTCAGAAAGTCAAACACAGCAACGGGTCCAAGGTCACATGCCAAGAAGTGACAAAGCTAGAATTTGCTTGACTCCAAAATCCATGCTCTTTCTGCTGCCCTTCACACTACCTGTTCATTAAGTGCTTACAGTGTTTAATTAAATGACACATAAGTGCTGAAGACACAAAAATTAAGGGGAGGATGAGAATGAGGGTAATTTTAAGAGGCTTCTTGGAAGATGTGATGGGGACAGAAGTGGGTGCCAAGGTGCAGGGAATATTTTAAAATATATTTTGTCTTGTACCAATAGGGATTTAAAGTGGCAGAGAAAGATCGACAGAGTGAGGGCCTTCACCTTTTTTTCTTTCTCCTAGTTTGGTACTGACTCTAGCCTAATTTTTCCTCCAATTATGCTGCTACAGATTATCTCCCAGCAGTTCATTTGATCACTCAAAAACAAACAAAACCACTAAAAGAGTTTATATAGAGTTTACATAAAAAGCACTAGAAGATTTTATAGTCCAGTGGAAAGATAAGCACGTTGGCAATTCATATACACAGTTTCACGGGAGAGAGGATAGAAGAGAAGTTAGGAAGGCTGTGAAGTTTGACTATCTGGCTCAGATCTTTTACCAGCTGTATGGCTTCAGGCAAGGTGTTTAATCTCTGAATCTCATTACTTCATCTGTAAAATAAGTATGAAAATGGGACCTCGCTCAGAAAGTTGTTGTAAGAATTAGCACAGTGCCTGGCACAGCCCGTCTAAACAAATGGCAGCCAGTCATTATTTCTGCCTGTGGGTATTGGAGGAAATGCGAGTCATACAGGAGGAAGCATTTGAGCTGAATTGGAAAGGTAATTAGCGACTGCTTTGGCAGGGAAGGGGAAAAGGCTGTTCCAGGCAGAGGGTACAGCATGAGCAAAGCACTGAGACTTAGAGGAACACAATGTTTGGGACCTATGGAGTTTTCCAGGTTGGTCAGAACCTGGGGAGAAAAGAATGGAGAGGGGCGGCAAGAGCTGAAGGCAGTGAAATTGTTAGTTAGAAAACCAGGGATAAGTTTAGCATCCTAGCAGGCAGTATGACATAGGCGTTAAATTCCCAGCTCTGACATTTGCTAACTTGGGCAAGTACTTAACCTCCCTGTGCCTCAGTTTCTTTGTCTTACTCCAAAGAGCTGGTTGTGAAGATTGATGACGTAGTGCATGAAAAGTGCTTGTCACAGTGCTTGACACTTAGTAAGTACTTAATTCATGTTAACAATTATTATTATTAGATTATAATAATTATTACTATTTATCCTGACTCCTTAGAGCTAGAAGGGGCCCTAAAAAAGTAATCTAGTCTAATATCCCTATTTAAAGAGGAGAATCCAAGGCCTAGGGTGCACAGTATTATTAAGCCCACAGAGCGAGTTAGTGGTAGTATTAAACCGTACCCAGGCCTCCGACCTCTCAGCCTCAGCTGTGTGGCTCCCTTGCCATTCACTGTCGGGCTGCCTCTGACAGGCTCCTCCTTGCTCCTCAGTTGCGTGTCCCCTGTCCCTTGTAAATAAATTTCAAGGCATTTGTTTTGTGGAGATGAGTGTTGATCCTATTTTTAGAACACTCTGCCACCTGTATGCAAATGATCCTCAGGGGACCCGTCTGCTATGGTGACTCCGGCCAACTCCTGAAAGAAAGCAGCTATGAGACCAGAGGGAAAACACAGACCAGGGCAGGATGGGGATCCTGGACTCCTGATTTCTCTTTCTAGTTAAGTCTCTGAACTCCTCTTGCCTGCCCTGTATATGTTAACTCCTTGTGTCTCCATTTGGAAATGAGTTCAGAAGTAAGTCCCTAGGGTCAGGCATGGTGGCTCACGCCTGTAATTCTAGCACTGTGGGAGGCTGGGGCTGGCGGATCACTTGAGGTCTGGAGTTTGAGACCAGCCTGGCCAACATGGTAAAACCCTGTCTCTACTGAAAACACAAACATTAGCTGGGTGTGGTGACACATGCCTGTAGTCCCAGCTACTCAGGAGGCTCAGGCAGGAGAATCGCTTGAACCCGGGAGGTAGAGGTTGCAGTGAGCCAAGATCGTGCCACTGCATTCCAGCCTGGGCGACAGAGAGAGACTCTGTCTCAAAAAAAAAAAAAAAAAAAAAGTCCTTGGACCAGGTGCCAAGCCGAGTTTTGGCTTTGGAATGTCATGTCAGAGGGTGCTGTAGAACCCAGGGCTGTGGACATTCACATCAGCTATGGTGTTGGCTCAGCTTCTGGGGAAATATTTATTGCTTTCAGGAAAATAGAAGTAATTGGGGGATTAGAGGGAGAAAAATCATCTTAATATACAACCCAACGATTCTGCCCTGCAAAACTGGAGAGAACTGAAACTCATGAGATGACAAGACGGAGAAGGACGGCAAGGCCTCAAACTTCGCCCATAAAGGTCAACGTCCCCTGGGCCTTTGGCAGAAGCAGCAGTGACCTGATCCTCAATGGCCTTACTATTTAGCACATACTAACTGAATGTCTTCCGGGTGACAGGCCCTATGTTGGGCACACTAAAGGCTTCAGTGGCTTTCTGTTCTCGTCAGGACGACATCCAAGCACCTTGACTTGGCATTCAAGACCTCCATGATCTAGCTACAGCCTCACTTCCTACTTCCTCTCCTGTCTACTATTTTAGGTATTATGTTTCCAAGAATCTAAGATGCTATCAATTATAAGATACATCCTTTTTAAAAGATGCTAAAATGTGAAAAAGTAGACATCTGAGAATCTATGAAATATGGTGTTTTACAAACCAGTGAAAATGGAACTGCTTGCTTTCTCCCCAGATGCTGTGCTGTTTCAGGCTTCTCTATTTTTTAAGCTATTTTATTATGCAAAATTTCAAACACACACTCAAGTAGGGAGAATAAGTAGTACATGAACTCCATCCTCCAGCTACGACAGTGATCAGCTCATGGTTGGTTCACATGCTTTTCCTATACTTCCTTCTCCCTGGACTAGTAATAACAGTAAGGATAGCAACTGCCAGTGCTTACTAAGGATTAGTTTTTTTATTAATTATACAAGTTAATATATGCTTATTTAAAACATATTTTGAAATCACAGCCAAGCATAAAGAAGAAAATGTTACTGACATTTGGGTTGGCTCCTTTCCAGTTTCTTTTCTATGAATTTTTAACATAGTTGAGGTCAGATTATATATTGAATTTTATTAAACTTGACATTATAACATAAGCATAGCTAACATTGTTAGAAAATCTTTATATGTTTTTAATGACTTCATTGTACTTTATACAAAAGACAAACCATATCCATTCATTCATTCATCCAGCAATATTTGTTGCACTTACCATGTGTCAGGCACTCTCAACAGTGGTAAAAGAGTGAGGCCCAGTCTCTGACCTCTCAAAGCTTAGTTTCCCCCCATTGTTTGACATTGAACTACTTTCCAATTTGGAGCTGTTATCAATAATGTTGCAGTGATTATCCCCATGTGTAAAACTTTTCCTGGGTTTCAGATGGTTTCTTTAGACAGATTCTTTGTAGTGAAATTCCTATTTTACTTCACCTTTGTGAACATTGGATGTTGTCTTAATTTTAGTTTAGCTAACTCAATAGGTTAAAAAAAGTATCTCATAATTTCAGTTGCATTTCTTTGATTATTTATTAAACAAATCATCTATATATTTATTAACCATTAGTTTTTTTGTTTGTTTGTTTTTGTTTGTTTTATTTTGTTTTTTTAAGATGGAGCCTTGCTCTGTCAGGCTGGAGTGCAGTGGCACAATCTTGGCTCACTGCAACCTCTGCCTCCCAGGTTCAAGTGATTCTCCTGCCTCAGACTCCCAAGAAGCTGGGACTACAGGTGTGCACCACTGCACTCAGCTAATTTTTGTATTTTTAGTAGAGATGGGTTAGTATGTTGGTCAGGCTGGTCTTGAACTCCTGAATTCAGATGATCCACCTGCCTCGGCCTCCCAAAGTGCTGGGATTACAGGAGCAAGCCACTGTGCCTGGTCTACCATTAGTTTTTGTGAATTGTCTTTTGACAAGAGTCCTACTTTTATCACCTGCAATTTCTCAGCACGAGGCCTGACTCTCTTCATTTCCTTTTGCTTGCTGTGACCTGGGGATGTATTAAGTGTAATCTTGTTTCATGCTTCTTTTTTTCCTCCTGGCTCTCTCCCACCTCACTTCTCTCCCCACATTTTCCTGTCTTGAAGGGGAGTTGGGTGAGTCACATAAAGGGTACAGCGGGTGGCATATGAAGTAAATTCCCCAGAGAGACTTCTCAGAATGCTGTGAATGGTGCTGATGTCAATTTGGAGGCAAAAAGAGTGGTGAGGAAATGGATTGGCAACTCTGATGCTAAATTTGTCCATGCCAAAGCACTGGGGTATTATGAATGATGGTTCATTCTGCAGGCATCTTTAGAATACTGCTATATGTCCAGATATGCGTGGGGTACTCATAAGGGCTTAATAGCTGGAGCAGACACAAATGAAATAGGTCATGATTAATAGTCAACCACATACATGTTGGACAGTTTCAGACTAAGTGGAGGTGCCCAGCTGACAGTTGGAAATTTCCATCTGAAACTCGAAAGTAAGGGCCCAGGGAAGGATAAGGAGCCAGTGTAGGAGACACAGCAGGAGCCAGCAGAGCTGAAGGGAGAGAACAGGGGAAGACAGACTTCACAGAAGCTGAGGAAAGAGGGAGTTTCCAGAAAAGCAGTGTGTTTGGGGGTGATGTCGTGTTTTTAATTTAGGGCAACACAGAGATTATGTTATCCATCCATCTCTTATTTTCATTTTCTTCATTTTATCTTCTTTTTTCTTCATTTGTTCATTCCTTTATTCGTTTATTCATTCCTTTGTTCATTCAGTATTTTTTTTTTTTTTTTTTTTTTTTTTTTTTTTTTTTTGAGACAGAGTCTCGCTCTGTCACCCAGGCTGGAGTGCAGTGGTGCGATCTCCACTCACTGCAAGCTCTGCCGCCTCCTGGGTTCACGCCATTCTCCTGCCTCAGCCTCCCTAGAAGCTGGGACTACAGGCGCCCGCCACCACGCCTGGCTAATTTTTTTGTATTTTTAGTAGAGACGGGGTTTCACCGTGTTCACCAGGATGGTCTCGATCTCCTGACCTCGTGATCCGCCTGCCTCGGCCTCCCAAAGTGTCATTCAGTATTTTTGGAGTACCTTCCAGGTGCCAAGTATTGCTGTAGACACTGAGGATACAGAAACAACAAGACACAGCCCCCCTCCATAGTCTAAATGAGAGATATAGGTGAGAGAAGAAGCAAATTCCTGATATAGGTGCTATGATCCATTCATTAAAAAATATTTATCGAATACCTAAGATATGCCACATACATTGAGGAACAATGCAAGGAAGCCCTATGACCTTCAGCTAATCCACTTGAAGTAAAAAGTAGTGCCTATATCTTGGTGGAAATCATGGAAATCAATAGCCGTATCCATGAGAGTTTTTGAGTTTAGAGTATTTGAGGGTTTTGTGTGAGAGACCAATGCCAAAAATAAGAATACAGGGCATTCATCTTTCTGGGGTCCTGTTTTCCATCTGTAAAATGGGTGTGTACACCTCTCGTAGGATTCATCACATGTGTCTGACTTCCCTACTAGACTGTGAGGGTTCTGAGGGTAGGGATCACATATGGCACGGGCTAGGATCAGTGAATATATGTGGAATTAATTACTCCCATAAGGGCTTTCTATCTTTAAGGGTCTGTGCTCTGCTGTCACTAAAATAAAGGTTCAAGTACATTCTGTGGAAGACCAGAAGCAACGGTGATGAATTTAGACACAGTGCTGAAGGACTTCCCAAAAAAGGTGCACTTGACCTGGACCTCAAAGGTTAGATAGGATTACAGAGGGCAGGAAGACACATTAGAATCCCTAGTCCTGGATTCCAGTGACTTCTTTTCTACCCCCTGCCCTCGAGGACCTAAACAGTTGCTACCTATGTGTTCTTGGACTCCAATTTACTTATTTTTTTGAGACACGGTCTTGCTCTGTCACCCAGGCTGGAGTGCAGTGGCATGTCCATGGCTCACTGCAGCGTCCATCTCCTAGGCTCAAGTGATTCTTCCATCTCAGGCTCCCAAGTAGCTGAGGGACCATAGGCATAGGCCACCACACCCAGCTAATTTTTTGATTTTTTGTAGAAACACAAGTCTCACTTTGTCACCCAGGCTGGTCTCCAACTCCAGGGCTCAAGCAATTCCCCCAGCTCAGCTGGGATTACAGGTATGAATGACTGCACCTCGCTGACTCCAGTTTTATTACCTGTAAATCAGTAGTGACAGTGATACATGGTGGGCTAGAAAGTGCACTGGATGTGGAGTCAGAATATTTGAATTTGAGTCCTAGTTGAGCCTAAAAATAAGTAGCTATGTGGCCTTGGGAAAGTCAATGAGTGTCTAGGTCTCAGTTTTTCTATCTGTAAAAGAAAGGAGTCAGACTGGATGAACTCTAAGATTGATTTCTTCTGGTTCTAAAATGTCTGCATTGGGGACAAGGGCTGCAAAACTGCCCATTGGGTACTATGCTCATTACCTGGGTAATGGGATCAGTCATACCCCAAACCTCAGCATCATGCAGTATACCCATGTAACAAACCTATACATGTACCTCCTGAACCTAAAACAAAAGTTGAAATTGTTAAATAAAAAATTAAAAAAAAAAAAAAAAAGAAGTCTGCATCACAGAATCATTGTCAGGCTCCCATGAGATGATGTGATAAAAGTACTTGTAAACTGTAGGGTGCTTTATAATGTGGTCTGGATGGCTGAGGACAGATATTTATAATATTAAGCTAGCTCCAAAGGACCATTTTTACCACTTTCAGTCCTCTGTGTCTCCCAAGCTCCATTGAACTGCTCTCTCCTTCCTAAAGAGCTCTCCCCTTCTAGTTTCCTTCCATTCCCATGGGACATAATGTCTCAGCTCCCAGATGCTGCAGAAAAACAAAGTGCTTGGAGCTGAGCAGCTGTGGGTTGGAGGGTAGGGCATGGGGGAAAGCTAGCTTGAAAGCAGTCATTACCTGCCTCCCTGGTGCTCATCATCCCCACCCCCTAATCTTGCCTGGATTGAAGACGGGGAGAGAGAGGAGTATGGCTGGAGGAATGGGCAGGCAACAGGGCACTATTCAGGGGTGAAGACCCCAGAGATAACCTCTTGATCTTTGTGTGACCTCTCAAGTTGTCACTGCTCTGGGCCTCCTTCGCTTTGTCTACGACATGGAAAGTGCCCAGAAAAAGGTGGTGGTATGTATGAGCTCACAGACCCTATTCCAATCAATCCTGAAGTTCTAAATGAGTTTTCCCTTCTCAGCACAGTCAGCCCTTGAGTTTCATTTGCTAGCATCCTTGTAAGTTCCTACTATGTGGCAGGCGCTATAGTTGAGGGCCTGAGATTTAGCTAAATATGATTTGATCTTAGAGTGCTCATAGCCTGAAAGAGGAGACAGAAAAACAAACCAGTAACTATAACAAATGTGATGTGTGCGGTGATATTGATAGCAGCAGGAGGCAGACAAATGCCTAGGCAGATAGGGACAGGTCCCCAGTGAAACCCCACCTTTAAGCCCAAAACAGCCTGGACTGCTGCTGGTTTTGGATGAAACCCTTGACCCAGAGTGAGAACTTCTGTTCCTGTTTGCCCACCCTTTCCTGGTTGATTCTTTCTGAATAATGCATTTTAACCAATTGAATGTTGCCTTTTCCAATACTACCCACAGCCCACCCCTCCCCTGTCCTGTGCCTAAAAAAACCCCAGACTCAGCCACACTGGGGGAGATGACTTGACTTTGGGTGAAAGACCCCACCTTCCTGATCCCTCTCTACTGTGAGCTGTTTCGTTGCTCAATAAAATTCTCCACCCTCATCACCCTACAGTTGTCAATGTGACCTCATTCTTCTTGGATGTGGGACAAGAGCTTGGGACCCACCGAATGTGGGTACCCAAAAGGCTGTGGCACTGTGACCCTCTGCCCTCCATCGGTGGAAGGCAGCCACCCTGTGTGACAGAAGCAGTGGTGGGGCCAAGCCAGTCCTGGAGCTGTGGGCTAGAGTGGGGCAAGTTGCTGACTGAGCCGTTAGCATGCCACTGTCTGTCGGGCTGCTGATGGTGGGGCTGAAAGAGCTAATCAGCACACTGTAACACCCCTCTGGGGCTTTGGGGTTGCAGGCACCCCTGCCTGGGCTCTGCCACCTTCCCCTTGGGGTGACATGCCTGGTCAAGCCACAAGCCCCTCACAGAGCCTGCTCTCATGTCAGCACTTGGAACGACTGGCTGGACCCTGCACTTGCTCACTCACACATCCCCTCCTGTCAGGGACTGAATGGCCACGGGATTTGTGCTGGAGGCTTGCCCTCAGGTGCAGCCCAGAGGGCCTGAGTCGATGGGGTGTCTCCTTCTGTGAGCCTGGCAAAGGGGCTGAGAAAAATCCTGTGCCGGTGTAATGGCAAATATTTAAAGGGCAGGGGAGGAATTTGTGGGGAAAGAAGGTTAGGGAAAACTTTAGAGGATGTGACCTTTGGATACATTTGTGAATTATATAAGGCAAGGGCATTCCAGGCAAAGATCAGCATATGCAAAGGCCCAGGGGTGTGAAGGAGCTGCATGTTTGGGAAACCACAAGTAGTTAAGGCAAAAACCAGAGCTTGTTGTTTCAGTCAAGGAATGACAGGAAAGGAACTAGCAGGGAAGCCTGAGCTAGATCTTGAAGGGTCTGTATCTACTGAGAAGCCTGGACTCCACCTTATAGGCTTTGGGAGGCCAGCAGATGGAGATTGGTAGGTTTGGATTTTTCAAAAGGACCATTTAACGTTCTATGTGCTCTATCCAAATTGTTATAGACACCTCTATACCTTTATCCTTTCAACAAATATTTATTGGAACACTCTGGCCCTATGTTCCAGGTGCTGTGGCATGCACTGGAGATGCAATAGTAAGCAAAACCAGACATCCTGTTCTTGTGGCACTGGTAGTTTGGCAAGGGAGACAGACCTTAATCAAATAATTACACAAATAAATACAAAATTACAGTGGGAGTGAGTGGTACAAAGGAGAAGCTCATGGTGCCAGGAAAGCATATAATTGGAGCATGTGACTTTTCCAGGATGGTCAGCTTCTCTGCTAAGCTGAGCTCTGAAGAGAGAGCATTACCTCAGGGAAGGGCACTAGGAAGGCTCTCAGGGAATGGGCCTCTCCTGCTTCAGAACCCCAACCCAATACATGTTTACCTCCTATGGTAACAGACACTGTAGACTTTAAGCAAGTACCGCCTTGTATTCATCTGTTTATCTTCAGGACCTAACCAATGCTTGGCACAGAATCAGCACCAAGTGAAGATTTGAAAGAATGGAAAAGAGAAGTGCCTTTAGGCACTTTAAATAGTTGAAGGTAGCAGTACTATCACCCCCACTCCCTCCCCAGGGCTAAACATCTTCCTTCAGCTGGTTTCAACTTCCTTTCACTATTCTCTGGCTGTTCTGCTAATAGTCAAGGCCCCTGTGACAAGAGATTTAAATCAGTGAAGTAGCCTTGTGAAAGAGGATGGTCTGTTGGGAGACAGAAGACCTGGTTTTATTTAAGCCCCCTTTCATGATTTCCTGTCATTCACCTCTTCAAGCCTAAGTTGCCATTTTTATAGAATAGAGATATTGGTCCTCTCACAGGGTTTCTCAGGGAATAAACTGAGATAATAAGAAGAAAACATTGTAAACTCTAAGAGTTAAGGAAGTGTAAAGATTTGAATATTTGGAGGGCTACCACATGAGTAAAGAATTAGATTTATCCTTTGTGTCTCCAGAGAACAGTATTAAATCAGTGGATAGAAATTACCGTATGTAGATTTCAGCTCAACAAAAGGAAGAAATGTTCTGGTAATCAGAACTGTCCATCAGTGGAATGGCTGCTTTTTGAGGTAGTGGGTGTCCAAGTTGGAAGCACTCAATACAAGCATGTTGTGGAAGGAATTCCTATTTTGAGTGAGAGCATGGATTGAATGACTTCTAAGGTTTCCTTTTAACTCTAGAATCCAAAAATCTGATGGTCAAGACAAGCAGAGAAACTGGCAGAGGGTGTATTGTAGCAGAGAGTAGCATGAGCAGAGATATAGAGCAGAAATGAATGTGGCATGTGTGACGACCATAAGGAAAACTTTACGATGAAATGAAGAGTGTGTGTTGGATCACATGTGATTTCATTTACGCTTTCCAGGTGATTTCCAATCTTATGCTGTGGTGGAGGGGAGATGGTTGGTCCCTGGAAGCTTTAGACATGGTTAGAGGACTTCCTGTATTGGGAGGCTGGAGAGGATCTTGGGGGCTGAAGAGGATCAATAATACAAATCAGGTTGGACTTTAGGCTGTGTTGAAAATGCACAGGCTTTGGTCAAAAGACAGAATTTGAATTTTTTTTTTTTTTTTTTTTTTTTTTGAGGCAAGGTCCCACTCTGTCACTCAGGCTGATATGCAGTGTGCAATCTCAGCTCACTGCAACTTCCACCTCCTGGGCTCAAGTGTCCTCCCACATTAGCCTCCCAAGTAGCTGGGACTACAGGACAGGAGCATGCCACCATGCCCAGCTAATTTTTGTATTTTTTGAAGAGACAAGGTTTCACCATATTGCCCAGGCTGGTCTTGAATTCCTGAGCTCAAATGATCCGTCTGCCTCGGCCTCCCAAAGTGCTGGGATTACTGGCATAAGCCGCTGTGCCTGGCCAGAATTTGGATTCTGTCTGCCTCCTTATTGTTTGTGACCCTAGCAATTTACTTAACCTCCATGAGCCTCAGTTAATTCATATATCAAATGGGGACTCAAACTATCCTCCTTCAAGCTGATATAACAATTAAGAGAAATAATGTAAACAGCATCCTGGAAACAGCACAGGCTTTGGAATCAGACAGACCAGGTTTGAATCTCAGTCTGAAATGAACTGACTGCAAGATCTTAGGCAAGTTATTTAAAACTTTACCTCATCTGTAAATAGAGATAGTAGTATTTCAGAAGGGTGTTTTGAAAATCATATAAAATAAGAAAGGTGCCTCCTAACATGTGCCTGGCATGTAGTAATGCCCAACTAACAGTGTTATTTTGTTACCACAAATAACGTAATGGGTCTCATATATAAAGCACTTACCAAAGTGCTCAGAACATAGTGGGTGTTCAGTTAACATTAGTCCCCTTCTCTCTTGCCCATGTGTCTGTCTGCCACACTGACCGGGCTATGGGAGACCAGAGCAGTGGTGCTCACTCTCATGTCTGTTCTCTGGCATAATCCTCTGGTCTATGAAGAGCTCAATGAACGTCTGTTGTGTAGAAGTGAATTGATTTCTCTTGATTACATGGTCTCCTTCCTCAAGTAGCCAGTGAGTCATTCCTCTTTCCTTCTCCTCCTTCCCATCTCCTCTGTGGTTCTATTTCTGACTCTCATCAGTGGGAGGAGAATCAATGTTCGTCAATGTGATTTTTAAAAATAAAAGGGAAAGATTCAGGAGTGATTCTCTGGGCTGCTTTCCATAGAGCACAGGATAGTGAGAGCTGGAGTATTGTGTTTCCAACCTTGCTTTTCTTTAAGTGAAATAAAAGTGTCAACAATAACAGTAATAACAGCACTTACTATGGGCTTTATTGAGCACCTACCATGCGGCCAGTGCTCTGCTAGGCTCTACCCCTACATTATCTGTCATTCTCACACAATCACTTCAACGTATAATATTATTATCACCACCTTACAGTTGAGGAAACTAAGTCTCAATTATTTAAACAATTAATTTAAAAATTAAATAATAAATACTTCTATATTTGGATACCTATTATAAGCCAGACACTTAAAAAACATCTTATTATGAAAACCCTACCAAGTAGGCATTTTTATTTCCATTCCAGATGTGAGAAAACTGAGCCTCAGAGAGAGAAAATAACCAACCAGTCCAAAATCACATTGCTGATGAGTGGCAGAGCTGGGAGTTAGGCCAAGGCCTGCTCAACTCTTAAGTTCACCCATTCTCTTTCTATCAGGCCATGTTGCTACTCATTAAGGGAAACATTATACTGATGCTCTGGCTGGAGGCAGCCCTGGGCAGGTTTGAATGGAATGGGAAATGGCTCATATAGCATGAGACCCGTCCACTCTAGCAAGGCAGACCCTGGGAAGCTGGCCCTGCTGCTGGAACTGGCTTTGGAAGTACGAAAACAATAATTGATGACTATGTGGTATTTACTTCACACCAGGAACTGTTCTAAGCATTTCGCATATAATAACATGATTAATCCTCACAAAACTCTGAGGTAGGTACAGGTATACCTCGGATATGTTGCAGGTTCAGTTCCAGATCACCACAATAAAGTAAATATTGCACTAAAGCAAGTAACATGAATTTTTTCTTTTCGAGTGCATATAAAAGCCATGTTTATACTATAGTAGCCTATTAAGTGTGTAGTAACATTATGCCTAAAACAATTTACATATGTTAATTAAAAAATACTTTAGGCCAGATGTGGTGGCTCATGCCTGTAATCCTAACACTTTGGTAGGCTGAGGTGGGAGGATCGCTGGAGCACAGGAGGTTGAGGCTGCAGTGAGCTATGATCCCGCCACTGCACTCCAGCCTGGGCAACAGAGTGAGACCCTGTTTCAAACAAACCAACAAAATACTTTATTGCTAAAAGATGCTAACAGTCATCTGAGCCTTCAGTGAGTGTTAATCTTTTTGCTGGTGGAGGGTCTTGCCTTGATGTTCATGGGTGCTGACTGATCAGGTTGGTGGTTGCTGAAGACTGGGGTGGTTGTGACAATTTCTGAAAATAGGACAACAGTGAAGTTTGCTGCATCAATTGATTCTCCTTTTCATGAAAAATTTCTCTGTTGCATGGTGATGCTGTTTGATAGCATTTTACCCATAGTAGAACTTCTTTAAAAATTTGAGTCAGTCCTCTCAAACCTTGCTACCGCTTTATCCACCTATGTATATGTCATATTCTAAATCCTTTGTTGTCATTTCAAGGATGTTCACAGCATCTTCACCAGAGTAGACTCCATCTCAAGAAACCATTTTCTTTGCTCATCTGTAAGAAGCGACTGCATCCATTCAGGTTTTATCGTGAGATTGCAGCAATTCAGTTACATCTTCAGGTCCCACTTCTAATCCTAGTTCTCCTGCTATTTCCACAAGATCTTAGATCTGCAATTACTTCATCCGCTGACATCTTGAACCCCACAAAGTCATCCATAATTCCAAAGTTTGGAATTAATTTATTTCAAACTGCTATTAATTTTTATCTCCTCCCATGAATCACAAATATTCTTAATGGTAGAATGGTGAATTATTTCCAGAAGGTTTTCAATTTACTTTGCCCAGGTCCAAATAAGCCTTGAAAGTCAAAATTATTCCTTGATCCATGGGCTGCAGAATGGATGTTGTGTTAGCAGGCATGAAGACATTAATCTCCTTGTATATTTCCATCAGAGATCTTGGGTGACCAGGCACGTTGTCAATAAGCAGGAATATTATGAAAGGAATATTTTTTCCTGAGAGTAGGTTTCAACAATGGGCTTAAATTATTCAGTAAACAATACTGTAAACAGATGTGCTGTCATCCAGGCTTAGTTGTTCAATTTCCAGAGCACAGGCAGGGTAGATTTAGCATAATTTTGAAGGGCCCTTGGATTTTCAGAATGGTCAATTAGCATTGACTTCAAATTAAAGTCACCAGCTGCATTAACCCCTAACGAGAGGCAGCCTGTTCTTTAAGCTTTGAAGCCAGGCATTGACTTCTCTCTAGCTATGAAAGTCCTAGATGGCATTTTCTTCCAATGCTATTTTGTCTACATTGAAAATCACTTATTTAATGTTGCCACCCTCATCAATGATCTTAGCAGGTGCTCTGGATAACCTTGCTGCAGCTTCTACATCAGCACTTGCTGCTTCACCTTGCACTTTTAGGTTATGAAAATAGCTTATTTCCTCTAAACCTCATGAACCAACCTCCGCTAGCTTCAGACTTTTCACCTGAGAGAGGTGCAGTTCCCTCACCTCTCTCAGCCTTCATAGAATTGAAGAGAGTTAAGGCCTTGCTCTGAATTAGGCTTTGGCTTAAGGAAAGATTGTGACTGGTTTGATCTTCTATCCAGAGACCACTAAAACTTTCTACATATTGCCAGTAAGGTTGTTTTGCTTTTTTATCACTTATGTGTTCGCAAGAGTAGCATTTTTAATTTCCTTCAATAAATTTACATTTGCATTTACAATTTGGCTAACGTTTGGTACAAGAGGCCTAGCTTTCAGCCCATCTCAGTTCTTGGCATGCCTTCCTCACTAAGCTTAATTATTTCTAGCTTTTGATTTAAAGCAAGAGTTGTGAAACTCATCCCTTTACTTGAACACTTAGAGGCCATTGTGGTGGTATTATTATTATTATTTTGAGATGGAGTCTTGCTCTGTCACCCAGGCTGGAGTGCAGTGGTGTGATCTTGACTCACTGCAGCCTCTGCCTCCTGGGTTCGAGTGATTCTCCTGCCTCAGCCTCCTGAGTAACTGGGATTACAGGCATCTGCCACCATGCCTGGCTAATTTTTGTATCTTTATTAGAGACAGGATTTCGCCATGTTGGCTAGGCTGGTCTCAACCTCCTGACCTCAAGTGGTCCACCTGCCTCGGCCTCCCAAAATGCTATGATCACAGGTGTGAGCCACCATGCCCGGCCCATTGTAGGGTTATTAATTGGCCTAATTTTAATACTGTTGTGTCTCAAGGCATAGGGAGTCCTGAAGAGAGGGAGAGAGATGAAGGAATGGCTGGCTGGCGGAGCATTCAGAACACACACAACATTAAGTTCACTGCCTTAATATGGGTGTGGTTCATGGAACCCCAAAGCAATTACAATAGTAAAATCAAAGTTCACTGATCACAGATAAACATGACAGATATAATAATAATGAAAAGACTTGAAATATTGTTAGAAATACCAAAATATGACACAGACATGAAGTGAGCACATACTGTTGGAAAAATAGCTCTGATAGACCTGCTTGAGATAGGGTCACCACAAACATTCAATTTGTAAAAAATGCAATATCTGCAAAGTGTAATAAGTTGAAGTGCAATAAAATGAAGTATTGTTATTATTCCCACTTCATAGGTGAAGAAACTAAGGCTCCAATAGGTAAGTTGCCCAAAGAGACGATTACACAAAAGCATGAATATCAGGAGACATTTTAGAAGCCATTTTATAGGCTGTGTACTATAGTCACATAGTGAGTAAGTGGTAGAATCAGGATTCACAACCAGAAGCCTAACTCCAAAGATCATGGTCTTAACCTCAAGACTGTATGGCCTTTTTGTTTAACAAACAGTGGTTGAATTGCTACTGTGTGCACAGCCCTGTGCTACATACTGGTAGTACAGAGATAAAACTGACTCCGTGTCCAAACTCATTTATGGGGTATATACCAGAATTTCTAATTAGTTGGGATTCAGTTGGGTGACAAGACTCTTCTGTTGGAGAGTTTGGGCATAGGGCTAGGCTTCAGGCGGAGATGGAAGTCTAGACATTCTCACAGAATAACAGGGCATGGTGTAGGTAGACTGAGGAGAGTTGAGGCCTGATGGCAGTGCAGGCACTCAGAAATCCTGCCTGGGGCTCTAGACCAGGAAGAGTGGCTTAATTCCAAATCCTGCAGGACAGGATTTAGGGACTGAGCCTACAGATCAGTGGGAAGTCTGTTCTTTGGAGTTGGCTCTGAGGAGCTCAGGAAGAAGAGGCAAGGGCATGGGAGAAATGGATCAAATACTGCTTCGATGTTTCTTAATTACAAACACACAGAGCTTTGATGTGGATATGGCAGATTTCTCTCAATAATGTCTAAGATTTCCAGTGTTAAATGTTCACTCATTCATTTATTCATTCACTCACTTATCCATTCATCTATTCATTTATCCTCCCACTCACTCATGAGCTGGAGAAAATATCTTCCAGAACTCATAGGGAGAACTGCTGTATGTGTTCAGAAGGAATACTTTGATAAGCTGAGTAAGATGGAGAGTAAGATGCTCAAAGACCTTGCTCAATGAAAAGGAGATGGTGATTTGTATGCTCTCCAAGGAGGGTGAGTATGTTAGATGCAGGTTTTGTTTTACGGAGTAAGGTTATGCCAGTCTGGGCCAGAGCTGAATTGCTGAGGACATGGAGAAGCCAAGACCTGACAGAAACAGCTGCTATCTTTGTTTTTCTTCTCTTCAACTAATCTATCACCATTCCCTGTAATTTTACCTCTTAAATACCTCAATGAATCTGTTCTTACTCTATGCCTGTTGTGACCATTCTAGCTCAAATTCTTATTTAGTCTGACCTGTACTACTGCAAAGATCTTCTAACCAGCCTTCCTGCCTCCTATCTTTTCTCCTTCCAGTCCATCCTCTACACCATTGTTAGAGTGATCTTTCTAAATCTCAGATCTGATTATGTTAATCCCTTGGCTCAAAATCTTTGATCTTAAAAGATAAAGTCCATACCCCACAGCATAGTATTCAGAGCTCTTTCTAGCTTCATCACCTACCTATGTCCCATCTCTCACCATTCCTTAAGTTCTTCAGGAGTACTCACTGTCAAAAACTCTCCCGTCTGCCAAAATACCACTCCTTTACTTTTCTGCTTGGAAAATTCTTTAGAAAAATTGTTCTCCTTATATTGCCAAATAAGCACATTTTCATGTGATGCTCCTGGGCTTGGTACAGATTCCACCCATGGGAATCGTTATGCCTTCTACCATATAGTCCCAGTTTTCCTCCTGAGCATATGATAGTATGGCACTTTCTTACCCTTTGAAAGTTGGGTGTGGGTTTATGACTTGCTTTGGCCAGTGAAATAGGAAAAGTGGAAGTTTTTAGAGCCAATACATGACTCACAGACTTTCTTCCCCTCTGGTAGTTGCTCTGTCAGTCTTTATCCTGGAATAAAGATGACTAAAAGCAGAGCACCCAGCCAATCTTTAATGGATATGTGATAATAATAAAAAATAAAACCTTGTTGTTTAAGCTACTGAGATTTGGGATTGCTTGTTCCTGAAGAACCCAGCCTATCCTAAAGGATATATTATCTCCTCTCTGACATCTTCCATAACTACCCCAAACCACCATGTTTCTACTTTACCTGAACTTGTGTAACTCATTTATTTTTTCTTTTGAGACAGTCTCGCTCTTTCACCCAGGCCTGGAGTGCAGTGATGCCGTCTCAGCTCCCTGCAACCTCTGCCTCCCGGGTTCAAGTGATTCTTGTGCCTCAGCCTCCCAAGTAGCTGGGATTACAGGTGCACACCACCAAGGCTCGCTAACTTTTGCATTTTTAATAGAGATGGGATTTCACCATGTTGGCCAGCCTGGCCTCAAACTCCTGACCTCAAGTGATCTACCAACCTCGGCCTCCCAAAGTGCTGGGATTACAGGTGTGAGCCACCATGCCTGGCCAACTCATTTTTTTTTTTTTTATGTCTGGTGCTGATGACATGTTACCTCATATTGCTAATTATCAATTTGCTGTTATATCTTAGCTACCTTCACAACTCCATTGAGGCTTCCTGAGGGTAGGTGTGGTGGTTGTTCCATGTTATTATCACACTAAGTATAGTTCATGGCTAAGGCAATATTTTGTAATGGGTGCAGGAGAGAGACAGATTAGTTCTGAATGAATCTTAGTTTCCTCACCTGTAAGATGAGAGTAACAGCATATATTCTCCAGGGTTTTCCAACATTTGTGTATAACAGGTGCAACCTATATAAAAATATGGCATACTGAAATTATTTTTCTCATTATTTATTTTTATTATAACTCTAGATGGCATTCAGTAGATGCTTGTGAATAAATCAATCTTTCATTGATGGAGGTGTGATGGTACCTGCATTAGACATGGAATCAGAAGTCCTGGATTTGGCTGGACACGGTGGCTCATGCCTGTAATCCCAGCACTTTGGGAGGTTGAGGCAGGAGGATCACTTGAGTTCAGGTGTTCCAGACCAGCCTGGACTACATAGTGAGACCTTGTCTCTACAAAAGTAAAAAAAAATTAGCCAGGCAGGGTGGCACGTGCATTGTGGTCCTAGCTGCTTGAGAGGCTGAGGTGGGAGGATCACTTGAGCTTGGGAATTTGAGGCTGCAGTGAGCTGTGAGCATGCACTCAGGACTGGATGACAGAGTGACACCCTGTCTCAAAACAAAAAAATCTGGGTACAGTGGCAAGCGCCTGTAGTCCTAGCTATTCGGCAGGCTGAAGTGGGAGGATCACTTGAGCCTAGGAGTTCAAGGCTGCGGTGAGCTGTGATGATTGCACCACTGCTCTCTAGCCTGAGTGACAGAGTGAGACCCTGTCTGTTTAAAGAAAAAAAAAAAAGTCCCAGATTTAAGGCCTAGCTTTTTGTCACCAGCTTTGTGACCTTGACCTTGGGAAAGTCACTTGCCCTTTCTGCATGTTTTGCATTCTCAACTATAAAATGTAAATAATAATGACACCTACCTCACTGGAATCTCATAGAATTTAAATGAGATAATATATGAGGACATGTTTTATACATGCTTAAGCATCACACATTCTAAAACTGTAATGATACAGAGAAGATTGGCTGGTCCCTCACATGAGGACTGTGTGGAAAATTTGGAAGCATCCCAGTTTGCTGTTGGTCTTGTCTGTTGCTTGCTTATGTGTTTGTCTTTCCAACTAGACTATGAACTACTTGTGATTAAGAATTGTCTTAAAGTCATTTTTTGAAAAACTGTTTATTTCTCCTTATATAAGAGTAATACATGCTCATCGTAGAGATAATAAAAATACATGAAGAAGTGTGGGCACAGTGGTTCACACCTGTAATCCTAGCACTTTGGGAGGCTGAGGTGGGTGGATTGCGTGAGCTCCAGAGTTTGAGACCAGCCTGGGCAACATGATAAAATGTTGTCTGTACTAAAAATACAAAAAATAGCCAGGTATGGTGGTGTGCTACTCAGGAGGCTGAGGTGTGAGGATCGCTTGAGCCCAGGGGTTGGAGGTTGCAGTGAGCCAAGATTGCTCCACTGCATTCCAGCCTGGGTCACAGAGTGAGACCTTGTCTCAAAAAAAAAAAGAAAAAAAAATTACATGAAGAAAATTAAAATCTCAGTAATTCTTGTCTCTTATTCAAAGATAATCTCTATTAACCTTTTGATGTGTTTCTTCTATTTTTTCTGTGCACAGATAGTTACAAAACTAATAGATCACACATACAAGTATTGTCTCATATCGTTAAATTTTCTTACATACCTGAACTTACATAAAAATTCTTACATTTTAACCATTCTCCTGTTGTTGAATATATAAGTTGATGATATGTTTTCACTGTCTAGATAAAGTTGTAACAAATGTGTTTTTGTGCATACATATTTGTCTGATTTTCTATTTTATAGGGAAAATTTTCTAATTTTGTAGGAAAATTCCCAGAAGGAATATTTATGGGTCAAATAGTATGAACATTTTTAATACTCTTAAGACTTCCCAGTTGATTCCCAGAAAGGCTAAACCAAGTTCCACTCCCACAAGCAAGATGTGAAGTTGTATATTTCACTGCATGCTTATCAATAATGGGAATTATTAAAAATAAGGGGCTGGGCACAGTGGCACAAAACCTTAGTCCTAGCTATTCGGAGACTGAGGTGGTAGGATTGCTTGAGCCTAGAAATTCAAAATTGCAGTGAGCTATGATCGTGCCAGGGCACTCAGCCTGGGCAATAGAATAAGGCTTTGTCTTAAAAAAAAAAAAAAAAGAAAGAAACAAAAATAAGGTTAAAACTTTTTATGTAATAATTACCCACTCAACATTTCTTCTGTGACTTGTTCATGCCTCTTGTCCACTTTTCCATTAGGATTTTAATTATTCTTATTAAATTCTATGAGATTTTAAAAATCATTTTATTCTAGTCAACAAGCACAATACAAGACACATAATAGATGCTCCTTAAATATGCCTTGGGTTGGTCATGGTGGCTCACCCCTGTAATCCCAGCACTTTGGGAGGCCAAGGCGGGTGGATCACATGAGGTTGGGAGTTCGAGACCTGCCTGACCAACATGGAGAAACCCCATCTCTACTAAAAATACAAAATTAGCTGGTCATGGTGGTGCATGCTTGTAATCCCAGCTACTCGGGAGGCTGAGGCAGGAGAATCGCTTGAACCTCAGAGGCAGAGGTTGCGGTGAGCTGAGATTGCACCATTGCACTCCAGCCTGGGCAACAAGAGCGAAACTCCGTCTCAAAAAATTAAAAAAAAA
>NW_016806314.1:180552-184184 GCF_001698545.2 Rhinopithecus bieti
ACAAAAAACTAGCCGGGCGAGGTGGCAGGCGCCTGTAGTCCCAGCTACTCGGGAGGCTGAGGCAGGAGAATGGCGTAAACCCGGGAGGTGGAGCTTGCAGTGAGCTGAGATCCGGCCACCGCACTCCAGCCTGGACGACAGAGCGAGACTCTGTCTCAAAAAAAAAAATAAAATAAAATAAAATAAATAAAAAATGCCTTGGGTTATTAGTTAATTGTCTTGGGGACTTTATAGGAACCAAAGCAGACTTTCTAAGAGATCACTTCTTTTCTTTTCCTGCCCAGGACACAGCTGGGCAGGAGCGGTACCGGACCATCACGACAGCCTATTACCGTGGGGCCATGGGCTTCATTCTGATGTATGACATCACCAATGAAGAGTCCTTCAATGCTGTCCAAGACTGGTATGAGACTCATATTCATTCATTAATTTAGCAAACTGTTCATTAAAACCTAACATGTGCTAGATCCTGTATTGTGTGCTAGGGAAGCCCCGATGACCCAGATGAATCAGACATGGTTCCTGGCCTCAGGAGTTCACAGATGAGAGGAGAAGACAGATCCATAAGCAGGAATGAAAATATCATGTGATAGGCCGAGTGCAGTGGCTCACGCCTGTAATCCGAGCACTTTGGGAGGCCGAGGTGGCCAGAGCACCTGAGGTCAGGAGTTTGAGACAAGCCTGGCCAACATGGTGAAACCCCGTCTCTACTAAAAGTACAAAAATTAGCCGGGCATGGTGGCACGTGCCTGTAATCCCAGCTACTCAGGAGGCTAAGGTAGGAGAATTGCTTGAACCTGGGAGGCGGAGGTTGCAGTGAGCCGAGATCACACCACTGCACTCCAGCCTGGGCAACAGAATGAGACTCTGTCTAAAAAGAAAAAAGAAAAGAAAATGTGTGCTAGGTGCAGTGATGAAGCGAGTCATCAGAGCCGTGGGAACCCAGCAGAGGGCTCTCTGACCCAGTTTAGGGAGTCAGAGAAGGTGCCCTGAAGTTGCTGACACATATGCTGCATTTTGTAAGATGAACAGGAGTTAGCTCGAGGGACAAATGAATAAGGATGTTCCAGAAAACGAGTACAGATGTGCAAAGGTGAGAAGGTAGGTGTGAGTGTTGAAGGGCACAGGTCACGAAGGGTTTTGTGTGCTGCTATAAGGAGTTTGGATTCTGTCCCATAGATGATGACATATGAATTAGAAACCAACAGGTTCAGATTTGTGTTTCAGGAAGATTACTGTAGCTCTAGTGGAGAGTGAATCTACATAGCACTTCTCTATAAAGTTTATCCCTGGGCTGAGCCGGGTGTCCAGGAGCACATACAGTCCAAGTTTATCAAGGCTCAATATACAATGGAAATCAATACAGCACCCCAGAGTTGCAACCTCTGAGCAACTTATAGCTTTCCTCCGGGGGCACGATTCCCAGGAGAAGGGAGCGTGAGGGGAAGGACATGTGAGAGGGAGGGCCAGGACCCAGTGTCCCTGCTCAGATGAGGATGGGGGAAGGTGGGACATCTGTGCGGTGGCTGTCCTTCAGAATCAGAGAGGCCGAGCAGGCCAGGCACACAGCAGCAGGGCAGGCCAGTGCTGGGCTCGTCTCCTGCTCCCTTTTGCCCAATAGTGACCCTTCGAGGATTTCGCTTCTCCCAGGGAGCAGTTGTCATAATTGTGTGAAGCTGTGTTGGCTTCACATCCACAGCTTGAGCTGAGAGTGACCTTGTGGGCTGCCTGCTGCACTCCCCTGTTCTGACCAGCAGTTCAGGGTGTCATCAGCATGTCTGTCATTCCTGGGGGTCCGTGTTCTTCTTTTCTGCCTCTTGGTTATCCTCTTCTTCCTCCTTTCTGCCCCTTCCTTTTTTAATAACTCTTTCTTCCCTCTACCTTGGGTTTTTCTCCTCTCTTTCCTCTGTTCTCTTCCCCTTTCCTTTACTCTCTCCACTCATGATTTTCCTCCCTTCCTCCCCTCTCCCTGCTCCTCTTCTTCTCTCTCATCACATCTCCCCTGAAATGTCTCCGCACTGCCCATTTCCCTGTTGGCCTTGACCCCCTTCCCTTCCTCCCTCAGTCTCTGTTCATTCTGCCTCAGGAACACAGTGACTTTAACACCTGGTGATGATTCCTCCAAGAATAACCTGAATTTGTTGCTAATCTGGGAGCTGAGAGGAAATGGGGTGGGAGGAGGGAGGAAGATGAAAGAGAGTAGCGCCAGGCGCGGTGGCTCACGCCTATCATCCCAGCACTTTGGGAGGCCAAGGCGGGCAGATCACAAGGTCAGGAGATCGAGACCATCCTGACTAACATGGTGAAACCCCTTCTCTACTAAAAATACAAAAAAGTAGCCAGGCGTGGTGGTGGGCGCCTGTAGTCCCAGCTGCTCGGGAGGCTGAGGCAGGGGAGTGGTGTGAACCCAGGAGGCGGAGCTTGCAGTGAGCTAAGATCACACCACTGCACTCCAGCCTGGGTGACAGAGCAAGACTCTGTCTCAAAAAAAAAAAAAGAGTAGCATGGGATATAAGGAGAGCTGGACCGAGTTACCTGTCTTGAGTCTGAAGACTGAGTGTCTGTCTCTCCCAAGTCCTGGCCTTTGAGTTTTGTCTGTGGGTAACTTGGTCTCAGCCTCACCCCTACCTGCCATCCAAGCCCCAGTGCCCAGAATGGGGCCTGGTTTCTTGTGGGCCCACAAGAAGTGGTGGTTGAGTAAATTCCATCCTTTGGGGGAATGGCTTCTCACCATAAATGAGAAGGTTGGTGGTAAGATCAGCTTTAAGAACAAGGTCAGTAATAGGTTCAGGTTGTAGTTAGGGTTGAGTTGGATTGTCAGTGTCAGGGTAGAGTCAGATTCAAGATCTGCTTCAGGACTAACCATTCACTGGCTCGTTCATTTATCAAACGTTTACTGACACCTTCTCTGTTCTGCATTCTGTGCTGGGTATTGGCATCCCAAAGATGAATAAGCTGGTCTTTGCCTTCAGGGAGAGAGAGAAATTCAGCCAAGTGTAACAGGTGCCATGGTAAATGTGCAGGAGACCAAAAGAGGAAGTAATCATTTCTACCTGATGGGGTCTTTGGGGAATGTTAGGCTCATCTCCACAAAAAGATGTCTCCATAATATAAGAGAGTCCTTTTGTATTTCCTCTTAAAATTTTGTTTTAATTATAGAAGTAATACATGCTCACTTTCAAAATGTGAAAAGTACAGAAATTTGAAAAGTTTTTTTTTTTTTTTTTTTTTTTTGAGAAAGAGTCTCACTCTGTCACGCAGGCTGGAGTGTAGTGATGCCATCTTGGCTCACCGCAAGCTCTGCCTCCCAGGTTCACGCCATTCTCCTGCCTCAGCCTCCTGAGTAGCTGGGACTATAAACACCCACCACCATGCCCGGCTAATTTTTTTTTAATTTTTAGTGGAGACGGGGTTTCACCGTGTTAGCCAGGATGGTCTCAATCTCCTGACCTCGTGATCCACCCACCTCTGCCTCCCAAAGTGCTGGGATTACAGGTGTGAGCCACCACACCTGGCCGAAAAGTATGTTTTAAAAGTCTTATAATCATCTTATGTGAAGGTAACTACTGCTGACATTTTGGTTTCTGCAAATAATCATAATCCAAGGCTTCAGGGAAGGTTTGTGAATCACA
>NW_016806314.1:186226-216649 GCF_001698545.2 Rhinopithecus bieti
TTTGAGAAAGAGTCTCACTCTGTCACGCAGGCTGGAGTGTAGTGATGCCATCTTGGCTCACCGCAAGCTCTGCCTCCCAGGTTCACGCCATTCTCCTGCCTCAGCCTCCTGAGTAGCTGGGACTATAAACACCCACCACCATGCCCGGCTAATTTTTTTTTAATTTTAGTGGAGACGGGGTTTCACCGTGTTAGCCAGGATGGTCTCAATCTCCTGACCTCGTGATCCACCCACCTCTGCCTCCCAAAGTGCTGGGATTACAGGTGTGAGCCACCACACCTGGCCGAAAAGTATGTTTTAAAAGTCTTATAATCATCTTATGTGAAGGTAACTACTGCTGACATTTTGGTTTCTGCAAATAATCATAATCCAAGGCTTCAGGGAAGGTTTGTGAATCACATAGGAGGAGGTGGAGGCTAAGTGGATCTAGGGGAAGCTTGAAGAGGCTCCCCTCAAGATGTTGTGGGATCAGCACTGGGCCCTGGAGGATGAGTTAGTTGTGGGGAAGGAATTCCCAGTGTAGGCAAAGGCACAAGCCATGGAAGAGCTTTTGGGGAATGAGTGAAAAGGTTGGGAGGCAGGAGAATGGGTAATGAGACTGGAGAGGCACAGCATGAATGATCTTGAACTGAGGAATCTGGACTTGATCACATAGCTAGCTGGGGGCCAGAGAAGGCTTTTAAGAAAGGATACATTGTGATCAAATACCTGTTTTAGAAAGAACTCTCTGCCCAGTGAGGAGAGGGATGGCCAGATATGGTAGAGGTGGACTTCAAAGAGATGGATGAGGTTTGCAGCTAGGGCTTAGGAGTCAGCATCTGTGACAGTCAGCAGGGACAGGTATCTGTCTGTCCTCAGCTGAATTAATTGGCAGTAACTTGGGTGTTGCTAGTCCTGTCGTAGAGAAACCATTTCTTCACACTTTGCAGTTTTCTTTTTGTCATAGGAGGGTATGTGTCTTGGTCAGTTTGGGCTGCTACAACAAAAATGCTACAGACTTGGTGGCTTAAATGACAGACATTTCTTTCTCACAGTTCTGGAGCTAGGAAGTCCAAGATCAAGGCTTCAGCAGCTCCAGTATCCGGAGACAGCCAGCTTCTTGTTGTATCCTCCCATGGCCAAGAGAGAAAGAGGGCTCTAGCCTCTTTCTCTTCCTGTATGGACATATTATGAGGACTCTAGCCTCACTGACATAATTACATCCCAAAGACTCCACATCCAAATACCATTACATTGGGGATTAGGCTTCAACATGTAAATCTGGAGGTAGGGACACAGACATTCAGTCTAGAGGAATATGATTAACATATCTCTTTCTGTCTCATTTTAGGGCTACTCAGATCAAGACCTACTCCTGGGACAATGCACAAGTTATTCTGGTGGGGAACAAGTGTGACATGGAGGAAGAGAGGGTTGTTCCCACTGAGAAGGGCCGGCTCCTCGCAGAGCAGCTTGGTATGTACATGACATGTGTGTGCAAGTGTGCAGGTGTACACATGCTCATGAGAGTGGGGTAAACAGGGCACGAGTGTGTTTGTATTTATGACATTAGTGTTGTGGTTGTGAATTATGTACCTATGTGATCTGTGTGTGTTGTTTTATATTTGTATGATGTACATATGGGCTTTGTGCTGTGAGTTTTAGATAATTCATCATTTTTGATATGTATATATTTTGTTATATGGAATATGTAAATACATTTTAAATTTATAAACTCTTTTTTTTACCAGTTCCTTCCACAAAGGACTTGAGATGTCTTATAAAATTGTCACAGTACAATAAAAATAAATAAGTGAGAAAATTGGAGCAAAGGGAAAGCAAGGGTGAGGGAAAAATAAGAGGAAGCTAGGGTAAGTATTAAGTTCTTGGACACCTGCAAGAGTTGGGCCAAAATGTCGCCTTTGAGCTTCCTAGCAACCATTGCCAAGAGGGAAACATAATCAGTTACATGGTTTAGAGTGTCCTAGTATAAAAACAAACCCGTTATTCCAGAGAAGCGCTCCTCTTCATCATCAACTGTAGAGCAGACTCTGTATGCTGAATGTGACCATGTCCTGAATATCACATCCTTCCAGCACTGAGTATTTACATGGTGTTCTTACAGTTTATCTCAATGCAAATTCATGCTTCTCACCAAACCACAATTCACAACAAAAAGAACTGTATGAAGGAACAAAATTATGTGGTTTGAGTATGTAGCTCATCGATGTCCTGACTTTTTCCAAGGTTAAAATATTTTGATCCTCGTGCTCCTTTGAGGCCTAGGTTCCCAGACCTGTCTCAGTGGCCCCAAAGCAGAACTCTACCTACCTTTGCTTTTATTTTATGTATTGGGGTCCAGGGTAAGGTTGCCTTACAAAAAGAGTTCCATGCCTGTAGATTTGAAAGTTTGAAATCTCCCTCTAGAATAGATGTACTGCTTAGCTTTTAGCCAGTCTCCCTAAGTATATCTCATGTCCTAAGTGTTGTAAGTATTGAGGAGCGGAGAGTTTAAAGTCTCTGATAGTTTCTGAAGAACAGATATGTGGGCTTATAGGTGGGTAATCTGTATAAAATACAAGTGTGAATTGTGTGTTTTATATATTTGTATTATGTGTATTATGAGTATGTGTGTATGTGTGTGTTGTATACTTTCTCCTCCCCAAGGTGGCCTGTGAACTGTAGCAAACTATAAGTGCTTAATAAACAGGGAGGTTGGGTCATCTTGGGCCTTGCTGTTTCTACACTATCGCAGAGGTTCTCGGAGTCCAGAAAGTGCCTCCATGTGGTCCATAGAACAATAAGCAAGTGATGAAGCCCACACCTCAAGAACTTCAGACGGTCCCTTTAGGCTTTCAACCTGCAGTCTCCCTGGAGGCTCCCAGCACTCTCCCTGGACTGACTATATTTCATCTGCTTGGAATGCTGTCTTCTACTCCCCATCTTCTACCCTCATCCAGCTGGTGAGCCCCCATTCAGCTTTCAAAACAGCTTGCACTTCACATCTTCTATGAAACCTTTCCTAGCTCCTGGCCAGAGCTCTTTATTTGTTCCCTCACTTAATGCACCCCACACATAGAAGAGTCACAGTACCCATCATACTTGGATGCACTCATTTACTTGTCTGTCTCCCAAAAGTTCCTTGCAGACAGGAAATGAATCTTGTTTGTCTTTGTGCCTACTGTGCCTAGCATACGGCAAGACACGGAGGATGCAAAAATATGTTTTGATTAAGTTTATGATGTTAAGTATTTGGGTTCTTTATTTTA
This sequence comes from Rhinopithecus bieti, assembly GCF_001698545.2. Classification (NCBI taxonomy): domain Eukaryota; kingdom Metazoa; phylum Chordata; class Mammalia; order Primates; family Cercopithecidae; genus Rhinopithecus; species Rhinopithecus bieti. Next base: position 189,475 of record NW_016806314.1, read on the forward strand.
TTGTCCAGTGAAGACTTCCTGCGTGCCTACTCTGTTCTAGGCCCTAAGCTGTGAAATAGGCAACATTCCCTGGTCTGAAGAAGCTTGATCCAGTGAGAGAGCCCACAATAACAGTCATAGTCCAAGTGGTCAGGGCTGTGACAGAGGGATGTTGGAGAACATAGAGAAGGAACCTGATTCTCCTGGGGTCAGAGAACATGATGCCCAAGCGGAGTCTTGAAGATAAGTAGGACCAGTCAAGTGAAGAGGAGAGTTAAGGGCATTCCAGGCAGGAGCATAACCCTGGCAGAGGCAAGGAACGGCCTTGTGGGTCAGGGAACCATAAATCACTGGATGGTGTGGGTCTGGAGTAGTGTTGCCCAAAGAGGGGACTCATGCCACTGGAATTGTGCAGGATGATTTTCCGTATTTATTTTCTAATACATATTTGGATATGTATTAGAAAAAAATATACCAGCTTGCCAAGCCCTTCTCACTAAGATTTTTTTTTGAGATGGAGTTTCACTCTTGTTGCCCAGGTTGGAGTGCAGTGGGGTGATCTCAGCTCACTGCAATCTCTGCCGCCAGGGTTCAAGCGATTCTCCTGCCTCAGCCTCCCGAGTAGCTGGGATTACAGGCACTCACCACCATGCCTGGCTAATTTTTTGTATTTTCAGTAGAGACAGGGTTTCATCATGTTGGCCAGGCTGGTCTCGGACTCCTGACTTCAGGTGATCCACCCACCTGGGCCTCCTAAAGTGCTGGGTTATAGGCATGAGCTACCGCACATGGCCATTCTAACATTTTTTTAAAGGTGAATTGGTTAAACACTTATTAGGTGCTTACCTTGTGTCAGGCACTATTTATTCTAAGTGTTTTAAAGTATTACGCATCTAATTTAATCCCCCTAAAACCCTCCAAGATATGTTCTTTCCTTATCTCCACATTTTGTGTGTATGTGTGTGTGTGTGTGTGTGTGTAACAGATGAGAAAAGTGAGGCACAAAGAAGTTCAGTAACTTGCCAAAGTCACACAGCTAGTAAGAGCATAGAACCAGTATTTCAACCCACACGATAGTCTGGCTCCCAGAGCCTGTGCTCCTAACCAGTTAACTTCACTACACGGCAAATGTGGTAATCATAGCTAATATATATTTAACAAGGCACTATGTGAAATGTTTAGCATTAATTATCTCATTTAAGTCTTTTTATAAACCTTCAAGGTAGGTACTATAGAGCATGTCCAAAAATGAGGTTCAGAGAGGTTAAATAACTTGCTCAAGCTTATACCATTAGCAAGTAGTGGAGTTGTATAAACCTATCAAATGTATTTAGGAACACAGATAGAACACGTGAGATTAAATCTTAGTGCAGTGTTTTTAGGAAGGCACTTGAAGAAGACCTTAATTAATTGGTTAGGTTTGGGCAGGTCAAGGTAACCCATCTCTGCCCAACTCAACTCCCTGAGCTTTCTGCTATTGATCACCAGAACTTGCCTATTTACATGTTTATCTCTCCTCCTAGGCTTCTACTGCATGGATTGTGTCTGATTTATTTCATTATCCTAAGGACCCAGCATAGGGTAGATATTCATTAATACATTTTACTTATTCAGTGAAAAACATTTATTGAGCATGCTGAGCCAAGTGCTGCCCTGGCACTTAGGATATAATGAATGATGAACAAACAGCTGCAATCCTTACTGTCATGAAACTAATGGGGAAAGAGACATTAAACAAATACTTATACAAATATTAATTAAAAATTGTGTAAATAAATGGGTAAACTGTATGGTATATGAATTATGGCTCAATACAGTTGTTAAAATTGTGATATGTTCTACTTGAGTTAGGACTCTTGTTATTGCAAGTGATAAAATCACAAATCAAACTAGCTTTAATAAAAAAAATAGAACTGGCTGGGCACAGTGGCTCATGCCTATAATCCCAGCACTTTGGGAGGCTGAGGTGGGCGGATCACTTGAGGTCAGCCTGGCTTGAAACCAGTCTGGTCAACACGGTGAAACCCCGTCTCTACTAAAAATACAAAAATTAGCTGAGCATGTAGTCCCAGCTACTCGGGAGGCTGAAGCAGGAGAATTGCTTGAACCCAGGAGGTGGAAGTTACAGTGAACTGAGATCACCCCACTGCACTCCAGCCTGGGTGACAGAGCAAGACTCCATCTCGAAAAAGGAAAAAAAAAACAGAGAATGTATGAGCTCCTGTAACTGGGAAGTCCATGAGACCCAGGGTTCAATTGCACTCTCCATTTCTTAGCTTTACTTGTCCCCTCAGCTTCCTTCTATAGCCAGACTCTCTGCATGGGGAGTTAGAAGGATGATGGCAGATTCATGGCTTCCCAATTCCTGTGAAAAGAGACCTTCTCTCTCCCAACCACTATGTATCAATAGCAGGGAATATTATGATTGGTCACCTGTGAGTCATGTGCCCATCCCAGTGGCTGCGGGAGGCAAGTATGGCAACATAGTCCCAATATAACTGTTTAAAATGGTGGTTTCCTAAAGGAGGGAATGAAGGGGGCAGATAGAAGTTAACGTAAGTCCACCACAAGTGCTATGAAAAAAGTGCAAGAGAGAAACCTAATTTTAGGCTGGAGAGTTAAGGTTTTCTGAGAAAGTAACACTTAAGGTGAGAACAAAAGGATGAGAAAAAGCTAGCCAGGCAAAGAGTAGAGTGTGGGGAGGGGCATGTTCCACATCAAGAATAGTCCCAATGTGGGTTAAAGCGTGAAATATTCATGAAATTGAAAGAAGGCCATGGCACAGGGACTAAATAATCAAGGGAGAGTAGCATGAGATGAGGATGGACAGATGGGCAGGGATCAGAAGGTACAGAAACTTGTAGACCATGTTAAGAATTTTGCCAGGATATCATCAGATCTGGGAACAGTGATGGGGGATGCTCAGCCTCACCTAGTGCCTACCCCTCTGCTGTCTCAGGTATTAAGTCAGTTTCAGTGGTGTCTTTGCCAGTGCAGTAATGCCATTCTCTGCTTTATGGGATCCCTCCTCAGGATTCCCTTTCTTGTAGCTTTTCTCAGCTCACTCAGTCAAGACTATTGATATGGCTAACGATTCGCGTTTATTAAAGCTGTGAGGTCGGGCTTGGTGGCTCACGCCTGTAATCCCAGCACTTTGGGAGGCTGAGGTGGGTGGATCACCTGAGGTCTGGAGTTTGAGACCAGCCTGATCAACATGGAGAAACCTCATCTCTACTAAAAATACAAAAGTTAGCCAGGCGTGGTGGTGCATGCCTGTAATACCAGCTACTTGGGAGGCTGAGGCAGGAGAATCGCTTGAACCCGGGAGGCAGAGGTTGCAGTGAGCAGAGATTGCACCATTGCACTCCAGCCTGGGTAACAAGAGCAAAACTCCGTTTAAAAAAAAAAAAAAAAAAAAAAATGCTATATGTGGTCGGCCTTCCATATCCTCAAAGTTCCTGGGACTTGGTTGAGATCATATAGATGATGAGGCAGGTGGGTGTTTAGAAGAGTAGAGGAGTTTTAGGGACTTTTATTTCAGGAAGCATGACCTTTTAGGGTTCTGCCTCCACGTGCCCCTCGGAAAGGGGCTTCTTGTCCCTTTTCCTGGATCTGACTGGAGATCCGGCCAGAAACCAGGGAGGCTAGTAAAAGGGAAATGTGCTTCTCCCTACAAAGGAAGGAGAGACCATCCACAATATAGTTTTTTGTTTTGTTTTATTTTGTTTTGAGACAAGGTCTTGCTCTGTCATCCAGGCTGGAGTGCAGTGACACAATCTTGGCTCACTGCAACCCTCACCTACTGGACTCAAGCAATCTTCCTGCCTCAGCCTCCTGATCCCAAATAGCTGGGATTATAGGCATGCACCACCATGCCCAGCTAACTTTTATGTTTTTTGTTTGTTTGCTTGCTTTTTTGGTAGGGACGGGGTTTCACTGTGTTGCCCAGGCTGGTCTCAAACTCCTAGGCTCAAGTGATCTGCCAGCTTTGGTCTCCCAAAGTGCTGGGATTACAGGCATGAGCCACCATGCCCAGCCTAAAATGTAATTTTGAAACACACACATACCATCATAGTGTAGTGGGAAAAGCATGCCCAGACTAGGAGTTAGGAGATTCAGAGTTTTATCCTGCTTCTGCTACTACTTTACTATGAGACTTTGAGCATTGCATTTGCTGTCTCTGGGTCTCAGTTTACCCATCTGTAAAACATGCAGTTTGGATTTGTTGCGTAGGAAGATCTGTTTGGCCCTATCCCACTTTGATTCTGTGATTTCAATTTACCCAATTCCCCATTCATCACTCAGACCCCACAGACCCTCATACACTTACTTGTTTATTTTAGGTGCTCAATAAATGTGTGTGTGTGTCTGTGTGTGTGTGTGTGTGTGTGTGTGTGTGTTTTCTAGATTGAGATCAACTATAGGAACCTTTCATCATTGAGTCTGTTTGCAGAGAAAGAAAGGCCTGGTTGGCATTGACGATAACTAACAGTGACTCAAAATTCACAATATGCTTTCACGAAAATCCTCTTGTGATCTTTGCTGTCACTCCTAGCATGGAAAGCTGCATTATCATACTATAGAAATACAGTATCTGTATTGCTGTATAGTACATAGTATATTATCATCAGTACAGTAAATCAGTGATTTTCTTGATGAAGAAGCTGAGTCCAGACCACTTGCATTTTCTTGCACACAATGAGCTGTGCCACACTTCTGTGTCTTTATTTTCCCACTCTAAGGTTATGTAACTTTTCTAAGCTATATAAGTATTAGGTGGCAGGCCCTGTATTCAAACTCAGACTTTGGACTCAAAATCCTAATGTCACGTCATCCAATGGTGTTTTTCCAAAAGCCTGTCATAGTTGCTCTTCACATTTCCACCCTCAGTCACAAAGTTGGTGCGATTACTTTATGCTGTGGTAACACACAACCTGAGTCAGGAGCTTAGATAATAAGGGTTTCTTTCTCACTCATTCCATACCAACTACAAGTCAGCTGCAACTCTGTGCCATGCATTTTCTTACTCTGAGGTCCGTTTGGGGTGGCTAAACCACACAAAGCCTTTTAAAGCTTCTTTGGGACTTGGATCACATCACTTCTGCCCACATCCATTGGCCAAAGTAAGTCACATAATCAAACTTGATGTCGATGGAGTGGGGAGACGTATTCTTCCCACAAGGAGGCACTGCAAGCTAATGGTAATGTGGAGGTATAAAATCTCTTTCAGGGAAGGCAGTTTACAGTCACTGAACACATCATGGACTCTGGGGGCACAGAGGTGAGTGGGTTCCCTTCCCTCAAGATACACACTGACTAGGGAAACAAAATTGTAAACAGATAATTATAACCTTCTTTGGGTCGATGGCTATGCCAGTCCTCAGCCTGTTTGCTATTATTCTTCACCCTCTCCTGTTCTTTTTCCTGCAACCTTTTCTGAGGGGTTGACCTTTGCAGGCTATGTTTCCCAGGCTCCTGTGATAGTGGCTTCTGGCTGGGACTAGCCAAGGGAAAATATTGGCAGGTGATTGGAGATGCAGAAAAGGGAGAAATCCAGGTATTTTCCCCCTGCCTCGGCTGGTCCCCCAGCAGGGGCTGCTTCTCTACTGTGACTCCTGCTCTCATGGTTCCAGCTTCTTTTAGCTCTAATACTAGTATTTTTTGCTTTTGACAATCTCTGGGTTTCCTCAGTATTCTGTTTAGCTTCTTAGTTCTTCCATCACCTATATAAGCAATTCCTTCTGGTTTAAAGAATAGTTCCCATTTTTCTGGTTGGTTCTGACTGAAACAATCACACAAAGTGCCATGAGAGTGCAGGGGAGAGAGACATTGTATGTTCTGAGTGGTAGAGGTGTTGCGGGGAAGAAAAAGTGAAGCTTCTCTGGGATCAGTAATTCCACAGGTGAGTAATGAAGATGATTAGGAGTAGCAGCTAGAGATTAATAACATGAGCAATGGTACAAAATGAGGAAGCGCTGATGTTTCTGGAGCATAGTGTGAGCCACGAAGATGAAGCTGGGGAAGTAGAGACCAGGCCATGCCAGGTCTTGGGTGTTCAGCCAGTGAGGCTGGATACTGAATTGATCAGACCTCTTTCAATTCCATTGACACAAATCCAAGTCAAAATAGCTCAAGTTACAGGGACAGGTGAATAGCTGACGCAAAATGGAAGAGAAGGTTCATCCAAGGTGGCGGATGGATTGTCCACATGACACTCAAAGTTCCTGAGAATGAAAACAAGCCTTGAGTAGAAAGGAAGACAGTGAGTCCTGCTGAGCCCAAATCATCAGTGACTAGAGGATGTGAGTTGAAGGTTGATAAATGACAGAGATGAGGCCGTGTCAGAGCAGGATGGAGAAGGGATTTGAACTGTGGAGGAGACATGTTCTGGAGTAGTGTTGGGATGAGGAGAGGTAAGTTTAGCTGGTTGCAAGTTTCTGAATAGAATTCTGAGGTCATATTCAGAAACAGGCAGTGTGGATGCAGTCTATGGGTCTGTGACAGCTGCCTTTGGACACAACTGATAAACATCATTTTTGAGGGGTAGGGGAACATCTCAGATTCAGTTAAGAACTGAGCCCCATTAAAGACAGCAGAAATGTCATTGTTTTGAAGCCAATTAGGAGGAGAAAAGGACTGGGAGCTAGTCTGGTTAATTGGTTGTCATCTTCCTGGCCTCACTAGATTCTCAGCTCCTAAGAGTCCTTATTAATGAACCTGAGGAAAAGGTTACCGTATGGACCTGCTAATGAAGAATATTTCAGGAATCTGACAGTAATTGGGTGGGGTGCATTTGGGGTTATTCTGCTAAGCAAAAGAGGCCCTTGAGCTGGCTAGACCCATGAGTTGGTAACTTGAGTCAGAGTTCTCACACTCTGGGTACCTTTGAGATGACAGTAAAGACATCTCCACGGCATGACACAAGAGCTCCCCCTGTTTGGCCCCCTATTGACTCATCTCTCACCACTTAGGATTTTCTGTTCTAAGGATAACAAACTGCTATGGCCCTTTTGGCATAGACCAAGGCTGATTTTGCCACCTTATCTGTGCTGTATTCGTGCTGTCTCCCCTGCCTGTTGTGCTATGCTAGACATGCCTGTGCTCACACATACACTCACAGTGACGTGTCTTTGTCTAGCTGATATCTGCTTAAGCATCAGCTTCTCCAAGAAACCTTCCCTGGTCTCCAGGCTTGGTTAGATGCTTTCTCTGTGCCCTGACAATCTACCCTGGCTTCCCTCCATTCCAACACTTATTACCCTGTAATATTGTCAGTGTGTCTATCTTCCACACAGACTAGGGGCTCCTCAAAGGTAGGGGCTGTGTCTGATTCACCTCACTGTCCCCAATGCCCAGTACAGGGTCTACCATGCTCATTGAGCTGAGCTTTCATGACCCACACTATCCGTATCCCCTCAACCACACCCTCCTTGCTCATTCCCACCTCCTTAATTCAACTATTCATTCCACCAACATTCACTAAGCACCTACTCTTCCAGCTGGTGCTGGGACTCAGAATGACATAGTTCCTGTTTGGGGAAGCTCCCTGTCTATATGGACTTCTGCCATGCAGTGTAAAAAGTGCTATGGCAGGAGGAAGCACAGAGGAGAATGAAGATACCATATGTAAGCTGAGTCCTGAAGAATGAGAAGAAGTTAGGTGAAGAGTTTTGCTTAATTCTCTTTCATGTAATGTATTTGTGTATTCATTTATTTATTTATGGTCTCGAACACCTGACCTTAAGCAATCTTCCTGCCTTGGCACCCCCAAAGCACTGGGATTCCAGGCTTGAGCCACCGGCACCTAGCCAGTTTTGCTCAGTTTTGACCTTTTTTTTTTTTTTTTTTTTTTTTTTGAGACAGAGTCTCACTCTGTCCCCCAGGCAGGAGTGCAGTGGCACAATCTCAGCTCACTGCAACGTCCCCCTCCCAGGTTCAAGTGATACTTCTGCCTCAGCCTCCTGAGTAGCTAGGATTACAGGTGTGTGCCACCACACCTGGCTAATTTTTGTATTTTTAGGGGTTTCACTATGTTGTCCAGGCTGGTCTCTAACTCCTGACCTCAGGTGATCCACCCACCTCAGCCTCCCAAACTGCAGGGATTACAGGCGTGAGCCACCGCACCCGGCCTGAGTTCTGATTTTAAAGGCTCACATCCTCACTAACTTCAAGAAGCTTCCTCCTCCTCTCCTTCCCTGCCAGCCTCTCCCTCTCCTGCATCCCTGCATGACCTCCGGTTTCCTCTACCTGGGTTAGAATGTTACAGCTTGTTCTGTTGCTGTTCCAACTGAGAGTGAGACAAGGGGGCATAAGGGATAGACCTCTGGCCCATCTCTGAGTCTCAGTTTTCCTGTCTGCAAATTACAAGTGATAACCTTTACCTTGCCCCACCCCACTCACATGATTACTTTTGTATTTGTGAACTGTTAATGTGGACTGCAGATGTGAGAGACTGATGCCTTTATTAGTATGTCTTTTCTACGACTATAATTGATCTCCCTGTATCTGTATCTCTAACACTCAACACAAGACATGACACAAGGTCAATGTTCAATAAAGACTTGGTGGGCCAGGCACTGTGGCTCATGCCTGTAATCCCAGCACTTTGGGAGACCGAGGCAGGCAGATCACTTGAGGACGGGAGTTCCAGACTAGCCTGACCAATATGGTGAAACCTCATCTCTACTAAAAATACAATAGCCAGGCATGGTGGGCACCTGTAATCCCAGCTACTCAGGAGGCTGAGGCAGGAGAATCGCTTGAACCTGGGAGACAGAGGTTGCAGTGAGCCGAGATTATGCCGTTGCACTCCCGCCTGGGTGACAGAGCAAGACTCCATCTCTCAAAATAAATAAATAAATAAATAAATAAATGATGATTAAAAAAAAAAAAAAAAAAAAAAAAAAAAAAAAAAAAAAAAAAAAAAAAAAAAAAAAGACCTGGCTTATTGATTGACCCTAAGTGATGAAGACAAAGAGATTTCCCCAAAGGCCCTGGGAGACAGTAGAGGTTCAAGGAAGCTGGGAGTAAGGTGGGCCAGGAACATATATAGGAAAGAGAATTGCCATGTATTCGCGTGCCAATCACGTCATATACTTTCATGGATTTAATTTTCATTACTATCCTATGAGGTAGGTAGTATTCGCCTCATTCTACAGATGAGGAAACAGAGACTGGGAGCAATTAGGCAACTTGCCCAAGATCACGCAGCTAATAGCTGCCCTCTGTACAATGTGGCATGTCCTCCCCTCAGTGCCACTTCCTCACAAGAGATTTGTACCCCTGGCCTTGAACTGTGTCCTCATCTTCATCTGAGCTGAAAACCTATTTACTTATTTACCTATCTGCCTCTTTCCTAAATAAACGATACATTCCCCGCACCTCCCCAAACACTGCCACTTGTGATAAGGCAGTCAAAGACTGGGTAGTCAATTTTTGTGATGTTCATTAAGGAAAAACAATATGCTTAAGGGTCTCTGAAGCTGACTGGGTTTCTATGGCCTGAGGATAATGAGCCAGCAGCTGTCTTCTTCATCACATGTCCACAATTAGCAGGCACTTCTGCCGCTTGTCTTTCTCAGGTCAGGAAATGGGCCACGGGAGAGGCTGTCAGCTGGAGGGGTGGGCTGGCAGGAACGGCGTGTGCCTTCCAGCCAGAAGGCTGGGAAAAGAGGGGCTTTGTTTATACCTGGTCTGCTTCAGCCCTCTCTGTGGACGGTGGAATAATAGGGAGAAAGAGGGAGGGGGAAAGAGATCCCTCCTTTGTTAGAGAAGATGATAAAAGAGGGAGAAAGAGATAGAGAGGAGGTGGGAGGAACAAGTTGAAAGAACAGAAAGAAACTGTCTTTATAACAGGCCACTTTTTTTACAGCAACGTATTCATCATCTCACTCACTCCTCCCACCTGTTCTTGGTAGGAAGCCACTGTTGTTTTCCTTATCTGACAACAAGGAGTCTGAGAATTAGAGAGGTTAAGTGAGCAGAGAGGTGAAGTGACTTGCCCAGACTCAGATACTGTTAGTTGGATTAAAGCAGAGGAGGTCAAAGACAGTTGTAAAGGAAGAAAAAGGTATAATCAGGGGAAAAAAAAAAAAAGCCAAGTAAAAGAGAAAAGGGGGAAGAAATGAGAGGCAGAGCTGTGTGTGGACTTTGCAGACAGCCAAACCCAGGTCTAAACCCAGTTTCCGCGGATACAGCCACATGACTGTGTGAGTTATGCTGTCTGTCATATTCTCATTTATAAATTGGAGATGATGTTATTTACCCAACTGGTTATTGTGAGGATTAAAGATGATATCAGTAAAGCTCCTAGCATAGTGTCTGGCATATAGTAGTTGCCCCAAAGATATTAGGAATCCCAAGGAGAAAGTGCAAGGGACACAGGGGAAAGGCTCCGAAAGAAGGGAAAGAGGAAGGCAGACAGACAAGAGAAGTGGGAGAGGGCCAGGGACTGATGGAGAGGGCCACTTTTGCTTCTAAGGGCTGCCACCAAGTTGACCAAGATTCCTCGGGTAGAAAGCAGCCTTTTTGAATCAGGAGGGCCTTTGCTGTGTCTCTTGGGACAACCAAGTTCTGTTCATCACAGAAAGTGTCGCTAAGGGTCTCAAGATACAAAATAGACAAGAACGTTGCACACCTCGGATGTAGTTTTCCCTGGGCCTTTTGTTGGGTTTGTGGAGGGAGGGTGAGATCTGTTGGATCATTTCAGTGGAATTCAGGGAGGGGGAACCCCACTAAGTGGAAATAAACCAGTGTGGCTATGGGTGGAAAGGGCAAAGAAGACTTAGTGTGAATCTTGAGGTGCCTCCTAGAGCCCAGACTGGAGCTGGCCAGCCTAGGGGGAATGAGAGGCAGGGGAAAGAGGAGGAAAATCCCTGCAAAAAAGTCCAAAACTGGGGCTTCTCATACTGGTGCTTTTCCTTATCTTGGGCAAGCTAGCTTACTTCTGTAAGCCAGTGTTTGCATTAGTGAAGTGGAGAGGATCTGACTGACACTTCTTCCCCAGGGGCAACATGAAGATCAAATAAAATAATCTATGTGATAAGTGCTTTGGAAACTGTGAAGTGCTGTGGACACACATTTATGCATTTGTTCTGTCAGCAAACACTAATGATCCCCTTTGTGTCAGGCACAGGGCTATACATTTCACATACATTGTCCTGCCTGATCCTTGAAATAACTCTATGAGGTAGGTAAAATTATCCCTTTTTTTACAAACTAGGAAATTGATTTGTAAAGAGAATAAGTGACTTAGCCTGGAAATAAACAGCTGGGGAGTGTTATAGCTAGGATCAGTCTGACTGAAAGACCAGTGCAGGAAACTCCTGCCCTGTGCCGTCTCCTTGAAGCAGAATCCCCTGTCCATGGAATTGGGCCTCTTTGCTTCACTCCTGAGCACTGGAAATATTAATCCAGAGTGCTTGGGCTGAGGGCACAGAAGGGTTCCAGCAGAAGGGATGGGAAAAGGCCTTATCTGTATCTCTCCTCTTTCCAGGGTTTGATTTCTTTGAAGCCAGCGCGAAGGAGAACATCAGTGTAAGGCAGGCCTTCGAGCGCCTGGTGGATGCCATTTGCGACAAGATGTCTGATACGCTGGACACAGACCCCTCGATGCTGGGCTCCTCCAAGAACACGCGTCTCTCGGACACCCCACCGCTGCTGCAGCAGAACTGCTCATGCTAGGCAAGGCCCACCTTCCTGACCTCCCCTCGTTGTGGCGCCACACCCAGTCTGCTTCCCCTTGTTACACACTGTCCACTCTCAGCCCCGACCAAGATGAGCTGCTGCTATTCTTTGCCTGCCCCCGGGGTTCTCTGCAGATGTTCCCAGTAATAGATACTCAGCACTAGACTAACAGAACAGGTCACTACATGGGTGGAGATTCACTTTACAAAAGAAGACTCTGTTTTATGAAGGGGATTCACTACAGGGACTTAAAAGCAGTCTCTTCTCTGCCTTTAAAATGAGAGTTCCTCCATTTACCAAAATTTGACACACCCACATTCTTCAGGGGCATGCCAATTGCGTAAAGTGAGGCTCGCCTGCATAGCTAATCCTATTAAAGACAACTTCCCAAAGCACAACGTGCTTGTTTCCTATCGGGCTCCCTGTGGGGCTTTCTCTCACTACAAGTCAAGCTTGGGTTCTCAAAGCCCTGTGCCTGTTACCACGGATGCCCACAGGGCCTGGGCAGTTGCTGTGGTGACAGGCAGAGCTAATCTTCAGAGAGCTCAGACTCTCTAATGATGCTGAAGGAGCAAAGGCTGAGTCAGAAACACACTTAAGAGAAAATGATTATCCTCTACAGAATGTCAGAGGTTCCTGCTATAGGAAAGAGCAGGCACGTATGCTCAAGAAAGACAGAGAAAACGAGAAACAGGCAAGATCAAGACACAGATCATGAGTTTCTGATTTTGCTGCTTTCCAATTGGTTCTTAACTGTGGGAACTTAGTAAAATTGGCTATTGGTTCTTAGACTCCTAGAACCTGAGGATTTTAGAGTTGACGGGATTCCCAAATTTACCTAGTTTGACTAGTCAATTCTAACCTTCCTTTTTCTGACAAGTGGCTGTCAAGCCTAACAACCAAATCTCTTTCTTCTAAAGCACACCTTCTAGGCAGGGACAAGAGCTCATTTTCCACACCATCTTGGTTAACTCTCATAGAAAGTGTTCCTTGCTTCAAGCTCAAATCTGCCTCCTGGAAATTCTTCTTCTTCCCTCCCTGTTGGTACCAGCTCTGCTGTCAGAGACTTCACAGTCTCTGCTCTCTCTGCCCTGTGACACCCTCAGACTATTTGAGAACAGGAATCATGACTCCTGGGACTTGCCTTTTCTCTAGGTCAATACCTCTATAATTCCATCGGCTGTTCTTCACAGGCTCTTCTTCCCATCCTGCCCCTTTCCTGCAATCCATCTTTTAATTGCTCTCGAGCAGTCTAACTGAGAAGTGTGATTTGAAGCAAAATAAATCTAAGGTGGTATGACCCTGAAAAAATTGAGAAAATTGAACTCAAAGATCCCGATCCCGACCCCATTCTCCTGGGAGTGAAACCTTAGTTTCTACCAGAGAGCGTGGGAAACCACTTCTGGTGGAAGCCCCTTAATTAAACACCTGAGGAAAAAACGAAAAGAAACTCAGAGACCAGAGTGAATTCGCTCATTATTCTAGCTTGCTTGGCCACAGGGACATATTTGGTTTGGGCTGAAATAATGGCATAGAACTGGCAATGATTCCAGAAAATCTTTCTTCTATATCATGGTCTGAATCCTCAGCCACCTCAAAAGTCAGCGGGCAGGGGGAGTCTCTCCCCAGTTTTCTCTTCATTTCAAATGAGGTTCATTGTCCTAGAAAAGTACATTAACTAGCAACTAGTCCAATGACTAAATACAAGGACCATCCAGGGCACTGTGGCTCACACCTGTAATCCTAGCACTTTGGAAAGCCAAGGCAGGAGGAACACTTGAGGCCAGGAGTTCGAGACCAGCCTGAGCAATATGGTCAAATTCCATCCCTACAAAAAAAAAAAAAATTAGCCACATGTGGTGGTACACGCCTATAGTCTCAGCTACTTGGGAGGCTGAGGCAGGAGGATTGCTTGCACCCAGGAATTTGACGTTGCAGTGAGTTGTAATCATGCCACTGCATTCCAGTCTGGGTGACAGAGTAAGACCCTCTCTCTCTTTATCTCTCTCTCTCTCTCTCTTTTTTTTAAAGGAGTCAGCTCTACAAAGATGCTGCTTTCTTTGATGCAATGCAGAGAACAGAGCTTTGGACTTGGAATCAGGAGACCTGGACTCTGTCATTAAATCAACTGTGACTCTGGACCAGTTACTCCCCATTTTTGAGTCTTGATTTCCTACTTATAAAATGAGGGAGCTTATTTGGATGATCTTTAAGGTCCCTTTTGGCACTAATAACTTGGTGACTCTTTTATCTTACCTTCACCATTTCAGTTGATCCACCAAACAAACCTGAGAGATCAGGATTGGTATCCCAGTGTTGTCTTGGCCAACTCTGATGTCATGCTTACTCTGTACTAGACATTGTTCCAAGCATTTTACATGCATTAACTCATCTTCCCAACATCTTGTGAGGGAGGCACTATAGTGAGCCTCATTTGAAGATGAGGAAACAAAGGTACAAAGAGGTTCTAGCTTGACCTCTAAGGTCACATAGGAAGTAAGTGGTAGAGCTGTAGCTCACATCCAGGCAGTAGGTTCCAAGGTCTGTGTTCTTAACCACATTCTGGGCTGCATCTTTTATAGACAAACTATGATCCAGAGGGATTACGAGAATTGGATCACATACCAAGAGAGTGTTAAAGCCACATTAGGATTCAATTCCAGGGCCATCAGATTCCAAGTCCACTGGAGAAAAGATGTATATCTCTAATCTGTTAACAAATTGCTCAACTACTCAGACTAATCCGAGGTGATGGATGTCTCATGCTCAGGAAAGGCGAGTCAGTCTCTGAGGCAACAGATCCCATGGGTCTGGGTAGAAAATGCCCAGTACTTCCCAGTCCCAAGTGCTGGCTTTCCCTGTACCTGCCTCTGCCAGGCAACACTTAGCAGGCTCCCAAGCAGCAGGAGCCTCCATGCTCCACTTTGAACAGCCTCCATGCTCCAGCAAGGGGGCATTTGTGAAGAGTGACTTGAATAACTTTTCTGACCATGGGTATAATACAGTTGCTTCAGAGGGCAGTGATTCTGGGTGTGATTTTTACACTGTAGCATTGTATACAGTGTCACAGATAATTACTGGTTTTTTCTGGTCGTTAACACTCATCTACTTTAGTACTAGGATTTCAGACCAAGGTTCTCATGACCCCTGGATATTTTAGTATCTATATCCAATAATCTTTTCTCTCCTACTGAATATCCAGGCAAAGATCAAATCGTTTTCTTTAAAACTGTCAAATTCTGTAAAACTCAGGAACTAGTTCAGGGAAACAGGCGTCTTCACAATAGATGGAATCAAGAGTTAAATGTTATAGTGGCAAGCTCATCTACTGGGCAACAGACAACCAGACCTACTTGTGAGATGGCAGCGCCCCAGCCCTGCTCTGTGACCTCATTTCTGTCGAATGAAAGGCAGCAGCTTCCAGCTGATTGCAGCATAGTGTTCATCAATCACAGTAATAGCGCAATTAGCCACCAAGGTTCAAGCTGCATAATATGTGTTAGTGGCAACTTGTCCTGGATTTAATCTTCCTAAACAATCCAAATAAAATATTTAAAAACTCTTGACTTCTGGCTGGGCGCAGCAGCTCACACCTGTAATTCCAGCACTTCGGGA
This sequence comes from Rhinopithecus bieti, assembly GCF_001698545.2. NCBI lineage: Eukaryota > Metazoa > Chordata > Mammalia > Primates > Cercopithecidae > Rhinopithecus > Rhinopithecus bieti. Next base: position 204,754 of record NW_016806314.1, read on the forward strand.
GGCTGAGGTGGGCGGATCACCTGGTTCAAGACCAGCCTGGGCAATATGGTGAAGCCCCATCTCTACTAAAAATACAAAAACTATCCAGGCGTGGTGGCGGGCACCTGAAATCCCTACTCAGGAGGCTGAGGCAGAGAATTGCTTGAACCTGGGAGGCGGAGGTTGCAGTGAGCCGAGATCGTGCCACTGCACTTCAGCCTGGGTGACACAGCGAGACTCCATCTCAAAACAAAATAAACAAACAAACAACAACAACAACAAAAAAACTTCTTGACTACTAAAGAGGCAAAAGTAGGCCAAAAGTGCGATACAGTATTGTGTTTGTTTACAACATCTATTTTAAATGCATGTGTATCTGTAAATACAAAGTGATTCATGACTTATTGTCTCCTCAGTCTGTAGCAATATTAACCTCTAGGAGCAGCAGTCAGGTATAGTGTACTGAATGGTCACAGACTCATTGATCATCAGATCTGGAAAGGAGCTTAGAGAAGATCTGTTCCAGCCTCCTATTTTATAGAAGGGAAGGTTGACGTCCAAGGATTGGAAGGAAATCTCCTAATTACTCTGAGAGTACTGCAGTGATGAAACCAGGACTAGGTCCTGGATCACCTCTGAGAAGACACTTAGCTATTTGAGTATCAACTAGGGCCTAGCATTATTAAGCACTAGATAAATACAGATGAAAAGAAATGATCCCTGCCTGCAAGGTCCTTATGGTCTAATGGAGGTGCTGTTTCTAAAATATTGTTGTCCCAATTTGGCAGTCAAGGAAACAGCCCTGGAAAAGTTAACATGCTCAAGTCACCCACTGGTATCATTTGAACCCTCCTCTGTCTGACTCGTGCTCTTTTAAATTTTTTTCTTCAGATTGTCTTAGAAGGGTAGATGGGATATACCTTCTGGTAGTACCAGGCGCCCAAGGATTCTTAGAGTTAAATAACCTCAGTTAATTAAATAACCACAATTGCTTGGTGACCGAAGCCTTATAACGTCGGCAGAATAAGAGCATTCTCCAGACCTGACTCCCCAACTTTTATCACCTGCTCCTGCCTGCCACTAAGCTCCTTGCTTGGATATCAAGTTTCCTGGAGTATCCTGAGGAATGTTTGTTTGACTTTGTTTGCCAACAGTTTGGGGGAAGGGGAAAGAACTACAATAATCAGTGTCGTGGGATCTCATTGATTTCAGATTCCCTGTCCCAAGCCTACACCCAATTACCTGCCATAGTTGGGGAATCAAGTAGCATCCTGTGGCTGGAAGTAGATGCAAAACACTAGTCCATGAGATATAAATACTGTTAAATGATGGCTTTTTAAGGTCCTGATCCGTTATATGAAGTAGGCAAAATTCAAATTTATTTATTCATTTATTTTCTCAACAAATGAATATATATTATGTGCCAGGATGCAAGTAGTGGCAAATTAGGCACTGTTCTTGCTTTCATGAAACGTATAGCTTCATGATTTAGTCTAGACGTTGTCAAATCATCATCCAAATATAATTACAAAGTACTCTAAAGGAAAGGCACATGATGCTATGAGAACATTCACCTGGGAAACCTGAATCACCTTTGAGAAACTGTTTCAGGGGCTCTTAGAAGTCTGCTGCTCCCAAATATCTCTGCTACCCACTGGCCATTGCTTTACATTCCTCAACTAAGCTTTCATCTTTTAGTGCTAACCTTTGATGGCTGATCAAATACAAATGCCCCAAGAAGAGTAAGGATAGGAGAAGGAATATCTGTACCTGTGAAACATTGTTAGGCTGCCTGGCTATGAGTTCATTGTTGTTTTCTGAAGGACATAACCAACCACTCCAAAACTTATAGGTTTAAAACCACAAACACGTATCATTTCTTATGATTCTGTGGGTTAGCTGGGTGGTTCTTCTGGCTGAGGCAGGATGGTCTAGGATAGCTACATCCATATGTCTGGGGTCCCAGCTGAGATGACTGGGGCTGTTGAGGCCTTTCTCCCTGTGGTGTCATCCTCCAGAAGGCTGCCCAGATTTGTCCATATGGTGGCAGGAGTTTCCTCAAAGCAAGAGAGGGCAAGACCCAACACAGAAGCACTTTTCAAGCTCTGTTTCCATCACATTTGCAAATGTCTCACTGATGAACACAAGTTCCATGGCCAAGCCCAGTTTTAAGAAATGGAGAAATAGGGCTAGGCTCAGTGGCTCATGCCTGTAATCTCAGCATTTTGGGAGGCCAAGGCACGCGGATCACTTGAGGTCAGGAGTTCTAGACCAGCCTGGCCAACATGGTGAAACCCCATCTCTACTAAAGATATAAAAATTAGCTGGGCGTGGTGGCGGGCATCTGTAATCCCAGCTACTTGGGAGGCTGAAGCACAAGAATTGCTTGAACCCAGGAGGAGGAGGTTGCAATGAGCCTAAATCATGCCACTGCACTTCAGCCTGGGTGATAGAGCCAGACTCAGTCTCAAAAAAAAAAAAAAAAAAAATGTTGGTGGAATAGATGCCACCTCCTTATGGGAGAAGCTACAAAATGCAGTGACCAGTTTTTCAATCTACCACAGGAAGCACCCTCAGTTCTCTGAAACTATGTCTGGTAGATGTCCTGGGATCTTAAAACGTGGCTCTGATGGTATCACCAAAGACAAGTGGCAAAATCGTTTAGGGCAGGGCAGTCTTATCATTTGTTTAGTAGTTATCCGAAGGATTTATTTTGGAGGAATCAAGACACTTCTAGATGAAGAAGTTTTGATGCTTGTTAAACAGTCCATTTGGATACTTCTTAGCTATCCCCGAGGGACGAATCTGACTTCTCATTTCACAGGATTCACCGTAGATAATGGTTGTAATTCCTACCTGAAGTTCCTGGCCAGAAGCCCAGCAGAAAGATTCAGTATATGCAGAAAAGATGGCTCCAAAAACAGTTGGGCCTTCTGTTCTAACTGTACTTCCTTCCTTGACGTACTCGTCTAGTCCCGAGGCTTTAGATGTCAAGTCTTTGATAATAACATGTGTACCTAAGTGCCTACTGAACATTTTCATGTCTCAAACTTAACATGTCCAAATTGAAACTTGTGATTCTGCCCCCAAACTTGTTTGAACCCCAGTCTTCACAGAAAACTAGGTGCCGTCCTTAATTATTTGATTTTTCTCTTTTTCTTAGCCTCCTTGTCTAATCTAGCAGCAGATCCTAGGGTTTTACTTCTAAAAGTATCTCAAATCTGATCATTTTTCTCCATTTTTATTGCCATGACCTTGGTCCAGGCCACCATTGTTTTCTGCCATAGAGAGCTACCACAGAGTTCCTAACGTTTCCCTACTCACATAATTACTCCCCACTAGTCCATTTCTCTCACAGGAGCAACTATACACACACACACACACACACACACACACACACACACACACATATATATATATATATAATTTATTTATTTTTTGTAGAGACAAAGTCTTGCTATGTTGCCCAAACTAGTTTCAAATTCTGGCCTCAAGCGATCCTCTTGCCTTGGCCTCCTGAGTCACTCGGATTGTTTGTATGAGCCACCTCAATGGCAATCTCTTAAAAATCTAAATAAATGAACAGCTCAGTAACACTGAGGTTTACTTCAGTACCCCATACGAAAACAATCCAAATCTTGGCAAGGTGGTGAAACCCTGTCTCTACAAAAAATACAAAAAATTAACTGGGCGTGGTAGCCTGCACCTATAGTCTCAGCTACATGGGAGGCTGAGGTGGGAGGATCGCTTGAGCCCTGGGGGTCAGGAACACAGTGAGCCATATCCATGATTGTACCCCTGTGCCACTCCAGCCTGGGTGACAGAGCAAGATCCTGTCCCCCTCTCAAAAGAAAAAAAAGAAAGAAAAAGAAAGAAAGAAAGAAACGAAGAAAATTCAGAGACTTCCATTATTAATAGTACTTATTTTATTGATTCTGTTTCTAGCCTGAATTGGCTTCTAACTTGCTATAGGATCTCTGGTAAATCATTTCCTGTAATAAGCAACTATCACCTCTCTCCTTGTTTCTTCCAGAAATAGTAATCTCTTCTTTAGTAGTACTACTACTCCCTTACCCAAACCAGGTGATTCTAGTGAAGACTGTCATTAAAGGGAGCATGTGATCAAGCAGGGCCCATCAGAATCCTTCCCCAAGATTTTTATAAAAGCTGGACCTATTCTTTTTCCACTTGAGTGGCAAATATGTGAAGATATGAGGTCTAAAACTGTGATAGTTTATTCTCCACTCCGGTGTAAATTCTGGTCTATAGTAAGAGAAAACAAGGCCATTAGGCAGCGGGCAGCAGAGACAGGTGAGAAAGAGTGTGGCCTCTGGTTTTCCAGACCCTGATTCTGGTTTCTTGAGGCCTGGCTGATCACCTCTTCCTTTGATTCTGTTAGAAAGCTCAGCGTATCTTTCTAATAAAACCCCCCTTTGCTTTGCATGTTGGAGTTAGGTTCTTATCACTTGCAACCAAAAATATATTGTCTCCTCTTTGGTTCTCAGTTTTCTCATTTATATATCCTTCTAGCTCCAAAGTATAGAAATTCTAATTAAAAAAAAAAAAAACTGGATCTTTCATAAAATCCCACTGATATAGACTTTCTGATCCAGACTGTATAATCTGGAAAAGAAGCCTACCCTCATCTCCATCCTCTCTTCTTGTACCTGACGGAATGAAGAAGAGGGATTTCTCAAGGTGAGAAGCAGTTCTCCATGGACACTGATGACAGCACAGGCAAAGGTTCCTATGACTAGGGATCACTATCCACACAGGGTCTGGCTTCTCAGGTATCCAGCAGGTAGACAAAACAGCTAACTCCACTGCCACTCCTTTCTCCACATCCGTTCCTATTTCTCAGCCATCTCAGTGACATCCACCATCTTGAGAGTCAACTACTGACTGGACTGAGTTGTGTGGTATATGCTTCTGTTTACTTGTCTTCTGTCTTTTTTTAAGTGACCAAATAGCAAACACTTAAATAGGAAATCTCTGGGAGACTTGAATAAAAGACTTTGGTTGGTAGAAAATCGTGTCACAGAAAAACTAATAGACAGCAAAGTAAGTCAGCAAGTCCCTGAGCAGTAGGATTAGGATTCCTGTCTCCTTTCAGATTCGAATGCATCTCTTTCTGGGGTTAACAGTGGACTGGGATAAAGTTAAGAGGCTGTGCAGCTTGGGTTAAGTCATTCTTATCTCTGGGCTTCAGGAACTTAGACCAGATAGTTTCTATGGGCTCTGTTGGTGCTGATGCCTTGGGGTTCTGTGGCTGTTTTCTGTAAGAGCTGCAAGGGGCAAACAGGATTTTGGCAGCAATCCTTTCATTACTAAAGCTTCCTTTCTTTTCGGGTACAATGAAAAGAGCCAAGGCTGTGTGACCCCCTCATCACTTAGCCAGGCGTATGGTCCTGGTTTCGGAGGCTGCCAGAAAGTATCTTAGCAATTTGTGTCTGGATGGTCCATGCCTGACTATCCTAGGCTAGGGGTTCCTAAAGAGTAACAAGAAGAAGAAGAGAAACAAGAATCTCTGACACTTGTTGAAAATAGAGCACAGTCCCATTTGTTTGAGAAGAGACACCAAGCAGCCATGTTTATGTGCCAGAAATGCATTCCACCTCTAGGAGGACTTAATTAATGGACCAGTGTGTGCCAGGCTGAGCTGGGTAAGATCTTTCTGAGGACAAACTCTGCCATGCAGCTAGAAGCCTGGAAACTAAAAGGACTGCATGTAGTAAACTATCTTCAAACCCCTGTAAGCATCAGACCACAGGATGAGGTTTCAGAAAGTCATAAGGCAGAGTAGTTAAGGCTACAGGGCTTACAGTCTGACAGACCTGGGTTCAATTCTTGGGTCTTCATCACTAACTAGTTTTGTGACTTTGGGAAGATGACTCCCGGAGCCTCAGTGAACTTCAGTTACTTCATATGTAAATGAAGTAATAATATCTACTTCACGGAGCTATTGAAAGGATTAAATGGAGAATGGGTGTAAAACCCTTAGTGCAGTGTCACGCACACACGGTGGATGCTGAACGTGTGATGTTGGCACTACACAAAGTAATCCCAATCAGGCAGAGCTAGGCAGGCAAATCTAATCCAGGATCTTTTGTAAGGGGACTGAGAACCAGAGAATGGAGTAAGCCAGTGTAAACACCGTGAGCAAAGGAGCAAGAGAAGGGGCGTTGTATAAGTAGGAGATGGAGCCTGGACTTACTAATTGGATCAGGGTAGAAGAATCCAGCCAGGACCAAGGGAGGAGAGTCCAGGAGAATGCCATGAGCAGCTCTGTAGCATGACCTTGTTGGGCTGGGTTAAAGTAGGGGCTGCCACCAGTCACCTGACAGAAAGGTACCTCATACACTTCCTCCTTCCTCCAGAGATCAGCCTCCAGGAGTGAGGAGTGAGCCCAGAATGAGAGTTTAGAGTGCTCTGGAGCCTTTGTTAGAGGTGCCCTCCAACACTCAGAAAACCAGGATTCCAGAGACCTGAGTTTGAGTCCTGACTTTGCAGCATACTAACTGTGTGATCTTGAACCAACATATTTTCACCTAATGAAGCTGACAATCTTCCCTACTTCACAAAATAGTTGTGAGAGTCAAATAAAAGTACATTTTAGAAAGTGAAATGCTATGGACATTTAAGGTGGAGCCACTGTGAGAGTCTTGGGGAGTAGATGGTATTCGTCTCAGAATGAAACCGAATACACCCCTCCCAGAGACCTTTCCAAGGATCCCCTCCTTCCTTCAGCTCCTTCCCCCAACCTCAATACACATTCCTGTCCCAGGAACCTAACCTCACCAAAAATACCCGGGCCAACATGCCTTACACCCAGAGGTTTGGTTGGCTTCAGAGAAACTTCTGGAGGCTAAAAGCAGCCAAGAGGAATCAGTCACTACATGCTGGGCCTGGATGAACAGAGCAGTGAGCTGTGATGGGGCTGGGGTCTGGGAGGAGCAGGCAGGAGACATAATATTCAAATATTATAACAAAAATCATCGATCGTGTGTTCGGCGCTTTACAGTTCCCAAAGCACTTTCCCATCCATGCCCTGATGATCTTTGATACAACACTGTGATGTGGGTTTTATTATCCCCAGTACAGATGAGGAAAATTGAGGCCTGCGTCAGTGAAGCAATCTATCCAAGACTACACAGAGAAGGCAGTAAATGGCAGGGTTCGTCTCTCAGAACAGGGTAGGGTCTGTACCCCCTGCAGTGGGCAGTCCTAATTCTGAACTTCACCGATCTGGGGGTAATAGAGGGGAGCAAGAGGAAGGCTGCTGAAGAGAAAACCTAAACATCTGTTTTGTCTACATATGACTTCCTCTGCTTGTGGGAGAGAAGGAAGGAAAGGAACACATTCCCCTTGCCAGCCCCACAACCTCAACAAAATTAAACCCTGGAGCAGGTTGAGCAGCAGAGCCTTCCCTCAGATCAAGGAGCCAGGGGCAGATGATCTATCTCTGCGGCCACACAGAGAGATGTCACCGTATGCAGTTTGCATGTCATCTTCAATTCCCCGAACTGCTCTTTCTAATTTATTCAACCGGGGACCAGGCTGGTCTCATGCCAACCTAGGAGATGTACCACAGCAGTATAAGCAGAATTCCTCAGGAGGAACAATTAGCAAAAACTGAAGTTGTCTCTCGATAGGCCTGAGCGGAGAGAGGAACAATAGCTCTCATGTCTCTCCCCATCAGATTCGAATGAAGCAGATGTTCTCATGCTTTTTTATTCTTCCTATGTTCTGTATACTGACACCTCTTCTCAGTGGCATATGAAATATGAAATGTCATGTGGTGGTGTGAGTTTGTATAAATATAAAGGAACATATATACACAGTAGCAAAAGAGAAGATCTCATTTACAAATGTCTATGGTGTTTCCTTGTTCTGTGTTGATCTGTTTTATTGATACAAACTGAATTTTCTTAATGTATCTTCTATCTCTATTATAGTGGCAATGATGGTATATGCATTAAAGTTCTTCTGAATTGTGTATCATTTGTACAGTGACTCTTTCCTGAGTTTGTGCTAAGAACTTTGGGCAGAGGACACTGGCCGCAGCGACTCATGCCTGTAATCCCAGCACTTTGGGAGGCCAAGGTAGGTGGATCACTTGAAGTCAGGAGTTCAAGACCAGGCTGGGCAGCATGGCAAAACCCCATCTCTACTAAAATTACAAAAATTAGCAAGATGTGGTGGTGGGCACCTGTAGTCCCAGCTACTGGGGAGGCAGAGGCAGGAGAATTGCTTGAACCCAGGAGGTGGAAGTTGCAGTGAGCCGAGGTCATCCCATTGCACTCCAGCCTGGGTGACAGAGCAAGACTCCGTCTCAAAAAAAATGAACTTTGGGTAGAGATTCTTGCATTCAGAGATCTTTAAGAGGAACTGGAAAACAGATCCAGCACCGATGCAACAAAAGACACAATATGATGCAATAGCTCATGATGGACTCAGGAAAGTGGGGTATCAGGATGGACTACAACAATCAGGGAAGGCTTCCTGGTGAAGGAAGGACTGACATTGCAAGAGGTCAGGGAGTGCCTATTAGTGTGCACTTCTGGAGACCCGCTGGGCTGTGGCTCTGTGCTAGGTGGTATAGAGGTTGCAGAGAATAACAAGGGGCAATGTGTGCCTCCCAGCAGCTTACCTCAGTATTAGCTCATAGCGGAGTTTTAAAACACATTGCTGGATGGCACGTGGGAACAAGGCTGCTGAGCTGGAAAGCAGAAAGCCCACAGGAAAATGAAACCAAATGCAGACAGAACTCGCAGCCCCAGGAAGGGGCAGAACCTACTCCCTACCCCCACTTCTCAAAAAGTTTAATAAGTCTAAGCAGGCAGCATATTCAGTCCAATTTTACTCCATCCCCACCATGATGTGCTAGAAACCTTTTCCCTTTCTTAGCCTGGTTAACTCCTACTCATCTGCCAGCACTCAGGCATGGGGACCCTGGTGGGCCAGGGAGGTCACAGAACTTTGGAAGCACAGAGCAGAGATAATGGAGGTGTCAGAGATGCTTTCAGTTGGAATTCCTTTCCCTCCCTCCCTCCCTTCCTTCCTTCCTTTGATCCTCTTCCTCCTTCTCCTTCCTTCCTTCCTTCCTTCCTTCCTTCCTTCCTCTCTTCCTCCCTCTCTCTCCCTTTCTTTCTCTCTCTCCTTCCTTCCTTTCTCTTTTTCTCTTTCTTTCTTTCTTTCTTTCTTTCTTTTCTTTCTTTCTTTCTTTTCTTTCTTCCTTCCTTCCTTCCTTCCTTCCTTCCTTCCTTNCTCATCTGCCAGCACTCAGGCATGGGGACCCTGGTGGGCCAGGGAGGTCACAGAACTTTGGAAGCACAGAGCAGAGATAATGGAGGTGTCAGAGATGCTTTCAGTTGGAATTCCTTTCCCTCCCTCCCTCCCTTCCTTCCTTCCTTTGATCCTCTTCCTCCTTCTCCTTCCTTCCTTCCTTCCTTCCTTCCTTGCTTCCTCTCTTCCTCCCTCTCTCTCCCTTTCTTTCTCTCTCTCCTTCCTTCCTTTCTCTTTTCTCTTTCTTTCTTTCTTTCTTTCTTTCTTTTTCTTTCTTTCTTTCTTTTTCTTTCTTTCTTTCTTTCTCTCTCTCTTTCTTTCTTTCTTTCTTTTCTTTCTCTCCTTCCTTCCTTCTTCCTTCCTTCCTTCCTTCCTTCCTTCCTTCCTTCCTTCCTTCCTTCTTCCTTCTTTTCTTTATTTCTCCCTTCCCCTTCCCCTTCCCCTTCCCTTCCTTTCCCTTCTTGGCATTTTAAAGATCCCTGTACAGGATTCTTTCAGTTACAAGGGACATGGACCCACTTTTAGTAGTCACACAGTAAAAGAGGGGATCATGGTGTGAGGGAAATTTGTTAGTTCGTGTTACTTATAAAGCCCAGGGCTAGATCTAGCTTCAGGCATAGATAGAAGCAGCTGACTAAATTATATTGTCAGAATTCTCTCTCTCTCAGCATCACTTTTCTCTGGGTCAGCTTTATTCTTGGGCCACTCCAGCCTCATCCTACTCATATAGCCATCTGGACAGAGAGAGAATGCCTCTCCTTCAGTAGTTTTGGCAAAAGTCCTGGTCATGCTTAGAATAGTCTAGGATTAATCATTATGCCAGGGGATGGGGTGTTCTGGTTGGCCAACCCTAGATTTTATGCCAATCTTGAGTTGTAATGTGGGGTCAGTCCCACCCAAACCAGATGAACTGCAAGTGGAAGAGGCATGGTTGCCCCAAAGGAAAATTAGGGTGCTGTTTCCAGAAGAGAAGATAATAGATGTTGTCCAGGCAAACGTACCAGCTAGTCACAGGAGCTATAGAATCAGATCACTCCACAAAAGACATCCAAAAACTGGACTGAGAATGAGAATGGGTTATACCCTCAGGATATGGGGATGGAAGGAATAGGATGGGTAGGGATGTGGGGAGGGGCAGAACAGAAGCAGCCAGCTGAGGGCAGAGCAGTCAAAGGTCAGTACATATGATTGAACAAGCCGTGTCCTGCTAAGGGGGCCAGAGGGAGGCTAAATGGGAGTTGAAATCAGCCTAGACTCCAAGTGCAAAGCCTTGTGTCCTGGTGTGGAGCTGCACTAGGAGAAAGGGCTCTTTGGTGTAATTCACACAAGGGTGCTGTCTCCTCACTAAGCCATGAGCAGAGGGGCAGCATCCATCCAGAGTGGGCACTGTCTCCACTCTGCACAAAGATGCAGTCATAGGTTGAATCATATCCTCCCAAAAGATATGTTCAAGCCCTAACCTCTGGTACCTGTGAGTGTAACCTTATTTGGAAATAGCATCTTTGCAGATGTAATCAAGTTAAGATGAGGCCATAGTGCATTTGGGTAGACCCTAAATCCAATGACTGATGTCTTTAGAAAAGAAATGAGAGGGAGATTCAGACAGAGGGATAAAGGGAAGAAGGCTTTCCAGGGACGGAGTCAGGGATTGGAGCACTGCAGCCATGAGCCAAGGAATGCAAAAGATTGCTGGCAGCACCACAGGCAAAGAGATGGGCATGGAGCAGGTGCTCCCTCACAGCCTCCAGATGCATCCAGTCCTGTTGACACCTTGATTTTGGACTGCCAGCTCCAGAACTGTTAAGAGAATCTGTTTCTGTTTTTTGAAGCCACCAAGTTTTGTGGTACTTTGTGACAGCAGCCCTAGGAAAGGAACCCAGGTGCTATATGAGCTAGCAGAAGCCTGAGAGTAAAGCTCCCCCCGCCCGGCCCCCACAGTGTCCTGGTAGAAGATAGAAACACTTGAGGTACCCAAGAGATCCCAGCAGAAGTATGTGGGCCTCCTCATGGGTACTACTGCCTAACAGTATCCTGGAAGTGCCTGTTTCCTCCACCTTCACACACAAAGTAAACAGTATTTTGAAACTATAGGGCTACAAGAAAAATGAGAGGCAAACTCTCATTGGTTTGAGAAGATGACTAGGGCACACTTTATTTTATTATTATTATTTTTTGTTTATTTTGGGGGCACACTCTAGATGAGAGCCTCTGCATATGCTATTCTTTGTACTCCTCTGTCCACCAAGCTCAGTTAGGCACCTCCTCTGGGAATCCACAGCCCCTTTTGCTTTCCTTTGCCATGGAACTTCCTGTGCTGTATTGTAATTTTCTGGTTATCTGTGGAGTAGATTGTCCAGTGATGCAGAATACATTTTCCTGTGAAGTAAAACAAATAAGCAGTAGGCAAATGGCCATTAAGAGGTCCGGGGACCTCCTTAAACAAAGGAAATGAGACTCCAATAGTTTCATCAAGATGCAGAATTACTGAAGTGTGTTGAGGAAAACCACAGTGGCTCTGAAAACAGGCCAGTAGCAGGGAAGGGCAACAAGTTCTGGAATGTCACTTCCTTAGAGAAGTGACCCTATCACATACCTTCATCTTTTTTTTTTTTTTTTTTTTTTTTTTTTTTTT
>NW_016806314.1:218685-229519 GCF_001698545.2 Rhinopithecus bieti
TTTATTTATTTACTTATTTTGAGATAGAGTCTTGCTCTATTGCCCAGGCTGGAGTGCAAAGGCATGATCTCGGCTCGCTGCAACCTCTGCCTCCCATATTTAAGTGATTCTCCTGCCTCAGCCTCTGGAGTAGCTGGGATTACAGGCATGCGTCACTATGCCTGGCTAATTTTTGTATTTTTAGTAGAGATGGGATTTCGCCATGTTCCTCAGCCTCTGGAGTAGCTGGGATTACAGGCATGCGTCACTATGCCTGGCTAATTTTTGTATTTTTAGTAGAGATGGGATTTCGCCATGTTGGCCAGGCTGGTCTCAAACTCCTGACCTCAGATGATGTGCCCGCCTTGGCCTCCCAAAGTGCTGGGATTGATTACAGGCGTGAGCTACCACGCCCGGCCTACCTTCATCTTATTTTGTTTTCTTCATTGCATTTATCATCATGAAATTATTTTATTTGTTTAATGAAAGTTCCATGATAACAGATACCTTGCCTGTTTTGTTCATGCAGTACTGTCAGAGGCTTGGGCAAGTTACTTAGCCTCTGTTTTACTTAAAACCTCTGTTACAAAATCTCTCATTGATAAATGTACCAACCCCTTAGGGTGATCGTGAGGATTAAATGAGTTAATATTAGAACTTAGATCAATTCTAGCTAACATTTATGTTGCTCTTACTAGGTTCCAGGCACTATTCTAAGCCCTTTATATATTCATCAATTTAATCCTCACAACAACCTTATGAGACAGGTTCTATTATTATCCTGCTAAGTAATATTATTATCCCCAATTTATGATGAGGAAACAAAGAGGACAGTTAATCAGCCTAAGGTCATACATTTAGTAAACACACAGCTGGGACTGAACTCCCAGAGTTTCCACCCTTAACCTCTACATTGTACTTCTGCCTAGTATAAATCCTTCTTGAATGAATACAGTTATCAAGAAAATGGAAATAGATGGAACCAATGAACTAACTCACGAATCAGGACAGCTATTGAAGGGGAACAGTGGCTGGGGATCTGTGAGACAGTGATGCTGGAATTTGCATCTATTCTAACTAAGCAGTCTTGGGTCTGGGAAAATGGCTATCAGGGTCGATTTACAATGCAGTAAGTAGGAAGGAGCAGGTAATTCTTGGTTGAGTATAGCCCTGGGATAGGGAATTATCCTCCTTCGCATCCTGAAGAGCCCCTGAAACCTGGGCAGGGATTCACGCTGATAGCAAGAATACGGACTGGTGCTGGAAACACAGCCCCCATCACATCTCATGGGACACATTCAAAGGAACCCACTCCAGCACTGGCAGTAAGAGAGCAAAGAAGAGGACCTCTCTCAACTATTCGCGTTTCAACCTCCTCTGGCCTTGGCAGCTGCACCCAGCGTTTTATGGGATACTACTGGGAGATCTTTTAAGGTACAGAGTGTTAGGTGACCCAGCTAGTTATGTGCATCTTTGCCACCACTAGCAATGAGCTTCTGGACGTTGGGGAAGATCGTTTGGTTTCCTTTTCAATCCCCAGGTCCCACACAGGTTCTGGCACATTGAGGGTATCCAATGCCCGTTTGTTGAATGAAGAGAACTGAATGCTCGTTCCAGATGGGATGATACCTAGACAAGGCAGTTGCTGATATCTTAGATGTTTTAGCTGAAGGGTGGTGGTAGTGATGGTATTTTGGAAGGACATTGAGAGAATGGAGAAATCATAGTCTAGCCAGTTCTAGAGAGGTCTGTGAAGTAAATTGTTTGTTTAAGCCATCACAAATGTAAAGTCCTTCCTCGCCCAAGGTCTTATTTAAATCCTTTCCTAAAACCTCTGCAGTCTGCTTAAGTTGGAGAATTCTTTTTGCTATATTTATTCAAGAATAAGTTGGTAACAGTACACAAAGTCCGCTATTGTGCACCTATGGGAACTGTTTTCCTTTCTTTTGGGGCGAGGGCAGTATCAGGGTCTCACTCTGTCACCCAGGTTGGAGTGCAGTGGTGCAATCATAGCTTACTGTAAACTTGAATTACTGGGCTTAAGCAATCCTCCCACCTCAGCCTCCCAAGTAGTTAGGACTCAGGCACATGCCACCATGCCTGGCTAACTCAAAAACAATTTTTTTGAGAGATGGGATCTCACTATGCTGCCCAGGCTGGTCCTGAACTCCTGGCCTCAAGTGATCCTTTCACCTCAATCTCTCAAATTACAGGCATGAGCCGCAATCCCCAGCCAGGGAGTTGTTTTTCCAACTCCCTGCTTTTGCAAGAGCTGCCTGAATAAAAACTGTGCCTATAGAAAAGGAGGCCTCTAGCCCCTCCTTAATGGTGTGCTTCTGCTTTGCACAGTAGATATACAGGATGTCTTTGAATCAGCTAGTAATTGCCTACATTAAATACTTGGGTTTTCTCTGTATGACTCAATAAACCAACTTGTTAAAAGAACAGTAGCTAAAAATAAGTAGCTATTTTTCAACATAGGGGTGTGTGTGTGTGTGTGTGTGTACAATATGCATATGTATGTATATATTTTACCCATCTCATGAGCAGATTTCTTTATATTATATTAAAAATATGATTCTAGAAATACTTCTGTTCCATAAGACTGCTCATCCTCAGCAGATTAGATCTGCATAAATATCCCTTGACTGCTAGGATCAGGGTCACCCCTTTCCCTTTCTTCATTTGTTTGCTTTTCCAAAGGACTCCACTTATCTTTGTGCTGCTATAACAAAATACCCAAGACTGGGAAATTTATGAATGGCACAAATTTATTTCCTCACCATTCTGGAGGCTGGAAAGCCCAAGATAAAGGCTCCAGTATGACTGGTGTCTGGTGAGGGCTATTCTCTGCTTCCAAGATGGCACCTTGTTGCTGCATTCTCTGGAGGGGAGGAATGCTGCATCCCCACAAGGTGGAAAAAATAGAAGGGGCAAAAAGGGCAAATCCCCTCAAGCAAGCAAGCCCTTGTTTTTTTTTTTTTTTTTTTTTTTTTTTTTTTGTTTGTTTGTTTGTTTTCAGACGAAGTCTTGCTCTGTTGCCCAGACTGGAGTGCAATGGTACAATCTTGGCTCACTGCAACCTCTGCCTCCCGGTTTCAAGCAATTCTCTTGCCTCAGCCTCCTGAGTAGCTGGAACTACAGGCACCTGCCACCACCACACCTGGCTAATTTTTGTGTTTTTGGTAGAGATGGGGTTTCACCATGTTGGCCAGGCTGGTCTTGAACTCCTGACCTCAGGTGATCTACCCACCTCAGCCCCACAAAGTGCTGGGATTACAGCCATGGCCACAGCTACCGGTCCTCCCAGCAAGCCCCTTTTTTTTTTTAGATGGAGTCTTGCTCTGTCACCAGGCTGGAGTGCAGTGGCACTCAGGGAATAATTTCCTAGGAGTACTGAGTCATTCATTCATTCAACAAATATTATAGAGCACTTACTATGTGCTTCATATGATGAAAGTAACTAAGGATAAGGGTATGAATCAGGACTAGTGGAGCTTGGCAGGGAGAGAGACATATAAACCAATAAATGTGATATCAGAGTTAAAGACAGTCATAAAAACAACAAAAGTACTGTGGGCATCCAAAGGAAAGGAAGGGCTGCTTTGATCTCAGGGTGGTCCTCAGCCACAGAGGATAGTACTTTAGAGCTAATATTTCTAAATTCCAACAGATGCCCCCCTGTTTCTCTGGGATGATTTATTAATAAAGATTTATTAAGAGCCAAGTGTGGTGGCTCATGCCTATAATCCCAGCACTTTATTTGGGAGGCTGAGGCAGGTGGATCACCTGAGGTTAGGAGTTTGAGACCAGCCTGGCCAAAATGGTGAAACCCCATCTCTAATTAAAAAAAAAGAAAGGAAAAAAAATTAGCTGGTCGTGGTGGTGGGCGCCTGTAATCCCAGCTACTTGGGAGGCTGAGGCCTCATCCAGCCCCAGTGACAAGAGCAGGACTCCATCTCAAAAAAAAAAAAAAAAAAAAAAAAGAAAGAGCCTAGCACGGTGGCTCACGCCTGTAATCCCAGCACTTTGGAAGGCTGAGGCAGGTGGATCACCTGAAGTCAGGAGTTTGAGACCAACCTGACCAACATGGTGAAACCCCGTCTCTACTAAAAAAAATACAAAAGTAGCCAGGCGTGGTGGTGAGTGCCTGTAATCTCAGCTACTGGGGAGGCTGAGGCAGGAGAATCACTTGAACCCAGGAGCTGGAGGCTGCAGTGAGCCAAGATCCTGCCATTGCACTCCAGCCTGGGCAACAGAGTGAGACTCAGTTTCAAAAAAAAAAAAAATCTGTATTCGTAACCAATGAATCTCATTGCTTCTTGATCTCAACTGATCCTCCTGGGATTACCAACAATCTCTCTTAAATTTCTTCATTTTTCCCCATTTCATTGATATTGCTGCATTTTTTTTTTTTTCTTTTGAGACGGAGTCTCGCTTAGTCGCCCAGGCTGGAGTGCAGTGGCACGGCTCACTGCAAGCTCCACCTCCCGGGTTCACGCCATTCTGCTGCCTCAGCCTCCAGAGTTGCTGGGATTACAGGCGTGAGCCACCGCACCCGGCCTATTGCTGCAATTTACACCATCAATTTACCTCACCAGAAGAGCATAGTAGTTAAGAACACAGGTTCTGGAAACAGACTCTGTAGATTTGAATTCTGGTTCACTAGCTAGGCATCTTTGGGAAAATTACTTAATCTCCTTAATCTCTCTATAACTCAGGTTCCACATCTGTAAAGGCGGGATACTTCTTAGGGTTGCTGTGAGAATTATATGAGTTAATATATGTATAAACTGCTTAGAAGAATAACTGGGAGGCAATAAATGCTAGCTGCCATACTATTCCTGGTTTCTTTCTGTATCAGAGTTCTGGCAGGAATCAGATGGCATACTCAAACTAGATAATTTGAAGAGTGCTTAATAAAGGAATCATTTACAAGAGAAATGCAGGGTTCAGGGAGACCAAAAAGAGATACGAAGTTTCCCCAGTGCTAGCTAGCAATAGCTTGCTAATCATCACTACCCAAAGGTAGTAACAAGAGCTGGGGTGGGAGTGATTTGATTACCAGAATCTGAAGAGAGCAACTGTGTGGTAGATGCTGTCTGCTAAGAGCAGTGACCTTTGGTGGAGAAAAGTGTCCTCACACAAAGACTCACTAGGGAAGGAGCTGGGGGATCAATTCTTGGACCTGTCTTTCCCTCTGACTTCTGATCTCCTACTGCTATCTCCCAATGCTGGACTCAACCAAAAGCCAGAGGGCAAAGGAGTCCAGCAGGAGCCCACATAGGCCAAACTTCAGGGATACGCAGCAGGTAGAGTAGAGGGAGTACAGCAGGTCTTCGATTAATGTCATTATGTTCAATGACGTTTCATTATGACGCAGATGAAAAAAATTGATTCCTGGCAGAGGCCACCGTGTGTGAAGTCTGCACATTCTCTCCATGACTGCGTGGGTCTTCTCTGGGTACTCCAGTTTCCTCCCACATCCCAAAAATGTGCACGTTAGATGAACTCATGTGTCTAAACGGTCCCAGTCTGAGTGTGGCGTGTGTGTGGGTGTGCCCTGTGAGGGAATTCCGTCCTGTCCAGGGCTGGTTCCTGCTTTGTGCTCGGCTGCTGGGGTAGGCTCTGGCCACCTGTAACCCTGATCTGGAATAATTGGGAAAATAATTATCTTATACTTATTTTTATTAATCTTTCTTAAACGTATGAATAGCTCATATTTATTATATCTCAAGGTTTAATATTGGAAGTGTTTTGGGTCTTTATTTAGATGTTTGATGATGTTTTGTGACCAGAAATATGCCATAGGAACTTAATTATTTATATCAATTAGCCTACAGCTAAATTGGTTTCTTTATACGTTGTTTCCCTTAGTCACAGTTTCCAAGAATCTATTGATGACATTGAGGACTTACTGTATCCTGAAGATGCAAACAGAAAATGTCTAGCACACCTTCCTCCTAGCTTTGCCCTCCTCCGTTCTTTGTCTTGCAGCCAGAATGATCTTTCTAAAGCAGAAAATGATCTTGTTTTGCCTTATCTGATGCATGCTGGTAGCTCCCCATTTCTCTCAGGATAAAGTCTTTACTCCTTAACATAAAATACAGGGCTTAATAATTATCTCCAGTTCACCCCTCCAGTCTTAACTCTCGCCATTTTCCTCTCAACCTTTCTGGTTGAGCCATATGTAATTACTTTCAAACCTACAAGAGCATTCCTTTCTTTGACCTTACTCATGTCCTGGAACTCTGCTTGGAATGATCCTTCTCCCCTTTCATTCTCCTTCACTGAACTAATTCTTACTCATCCTTTCCTTATACATAGAAATGAAGGGGTTTCTCTTACCCAGCTAGATTTTGGGGGAATCTAAGCTCTGTTTCTGTGGCAATGCTTTTTTTTTTGAGACAGAGTCTCGCTCTTGTCACCAGGCTAGAGTGCAGTGGTGCAATCTCTGCCCATTGCAACCTCTGCCTCCCAAGTTCAAATGATTCTCCTGCCTCAGCCTCCCGAGTAGCTGGGATTACAGGCATGAGCCATCGCGCCCAGCCAGTAGCAATGATTTTCTGAAAGTAGTGGCATGTTGAGGCTTATATTTGGTAGTATTTTCATCTTTTATGTGGATTTCTTTTTATTTTCATGAGATTCTAATTATATATGATAGGTACTTAGTCTACAAGATGGTAGTGAAAGTAATGAGTTGAGTTTTTAATGAGCTTATCAATATATAACTTCAAAGGGATCTTTTGAAAACTACTGAAACCTAATCTATATTCCTGGAATCTTGGGATGCTAAGATAGACTTCTAGGAGTCTTATTTGCATTGAGAAATATGGGAGCTATTTCCCAATGAGAAATATGGGAGCTATGATAAGTATTCCCTTTGGAAAGATGACTGGGCTCTGACAGACAGGAAATCAGTCACATGAGTGGAATGTAGACAAAAGCTGCTTTTGACCTGTGGGCTGAAGAATGAGAAGAAAATAAAATGTAATAAAGGTTTGTTTTTTCAAAACTATATAGTCATCTTCTATATACCAGATAACATATTTTCTCCAAGTAGAAGTGAATTCACAATATTGAAGAACTTCTAGACTGGGCGCAGTGGCTCACGCCTGTAATCCTAGCACTTTGGGAAGCCGGGGCAGGAAGATTGCTTGAGCCTGGCCAACATGGCGAAACCACCCACCTCCCCCAAACTCCGACCCCGCACACCCTCCCCACTTCCCCACCCTATCTCTACAAAAAATACAAAAATTAGCTGGGCGTGGTAGCACACGCCTGCAGTCCTAGCTACTTGGGGGGCTTAAGCAGAAGGATCGCTTGAACCCGAGGTAGAGGCTGCAGTGAACTGAGGTTGTTGTGCTACTGCACTCCAGCATGGGCGACAAAGTGAGACCCTGTCTCAAAACAAAACCAAAACCAGAACAACATCTATTGAATGCTCCTTTGACTCTTTTTTTGCAAACAAAACCCAAAACGAACAGACAAAAAAACCCCAAAGGCTCTCATAATGGAGGAACATGGGTGGTGATTTAAAGGGAGATAGGATGTGTTCTGGCAAAATCCAGATGGAAAAGCTGCTTCTTTTTCCCCCTTAAGACCAAACATTCTTGTTGAAGAACAAGACACCCACTTCTGTGTCTCTAGCTCCACCTTGAGGTTTATCAAGAAATCACCTATTCTGGCCACAATGGGTGAATTAGGTTAAAAAGAGCCGAGATCTTTATGCTGTGCCAACAGCTCTTGAACTTGTACTTTGGGCCAGGCTCTGTAATAAGTGCTCTTTGAGCATAATGACATTTAATCCTCACAATAATCTTATGACAAATGTATTTTATAATGAGAAAAATTAAGATTAAGAGAGTTTCAAGAATTTAGGACTCATCTAAGATCACCCAAGTGGCAGAGGCAGGATTTGAACCCAGCATCTTCTAGGCCTTTGTTTTCATTCACTGCTGTCTGTGTATACACTCATGTGCACATCTATCACATATGTTTTTCTTTTCCTTTACAACATGCTTGTACATCAATCATTTTATTTAATTCTCACAACAACTCTATTAAGTGGGAATTAATATCCTTTTTTTAGAAGAAGGTGAAGCTTAGAGAAGTAACCTAATTTTCCCTAGGTCATATGGCTCTTAAGTAGTGCGTTTAACCCAGGGCTCCTTTCTCAACTATATGAATAACATGCAACTTCTCAAGCTGACTTGTGATGACTCCTCACAACTTCTTGTCAATAGTTCCTTGATATTAAGAAAGAATTCATCTGAAGACTCTTGCAAAACCCCCTACTTTAGGAGTGACACTGTAGAATATAATTTCCAAACAAGACACATGTACAATGAGAAGAGTACAGTAAAGCAAAGTTAACACTTGGATAAGGTGGGGCACGGTGGCTCACCCCTGTAATCCCAGCACCTTGGCAGGCCAAGGTGGGTGGATCACTTGAGCTCAGGAACTCAAGACCAGTCTGAGAAACATGATGAAACCCCAACATTACAAACAATACAAAAATTAGCCAGGCTGGTAAAATCCTGTCTCTACAAAAAAATACAAAAATTAGCCAAGCATGATAGTACACACCTATAGTCCCAGCTCCTCGGGAGGCTGAGGTGGGAGGATTGCTTGAGCTGGGAAGGCAGAGGGACCAGGATGCTATAGGAGATTGACTAGGCTGATTTACTAAGCGACATTTTCCCACAGACCAGCGTCATGGTGCATGATCTAAACTGGCCCTGTAATGATGTTAAAAATTATTCCAGGTCAGGGACCACTGGGGTTCATCACTTTTGATTAATGGAAATGAATATTAATATTAAATCCATTAAATGCAAAATATATTTAGTGATGGTATGCTCCTACTGCTTGAATCTGCATTTTCTTTTTTGTGTGATGTCCTGTGTTTGCCTGCAAACACTTTCTGTCCTTCTGCCAATGGAACAGAAAATTTGAGAGTTGTGAGATAAACAATAATACCAAGTGCTGGAGGAAAGAAGACAGAGTATCTGTCTGTACCTGGAGAACAGGAGAAAGTTTAGAAACAGGGCTAAAGGACCAGGAGGTGTTCTCTAGGTATAAATGTCTGGGTGTTAGGAATGGGAGAGAGTTGAGAGGACCTCCCAGGAAGAGGGAAAAGAAAGGGCAGATTCAAGAAAGTCTGCACACAGAGTGCTGTGAGTAGGTTGTGTGGCTTCTGATGGTTGAAGTTTAAAATCAGAAGGGAGATTTGAGTAGGTGCTTATTTCTCAATAGGCTGCTCTGTTTTCTAAATATACCAGAGCAATAGTAAATAAGCATTTAATGCAAAACTTGCCTTCTTAAAACAGTGACTTTGGGATCATCAAAATTGCATTGTAACTGAGGACAATAGAAGCACAGGGGAGTGAACAGATGACCTCAGGACAGCGTATTCTAGGCTGAGATAGAATACAGCATTCTCTTTCACCACCTTTTTTTTTTCTTTTTTTTTGATTCTGGGATGCATGTGCTGAATGTGCAGGTTTGTTACATAGGGATACATGTGCCATGGTGATTTGCTGCACTTATCTACCCATCATCTAGGTTTTAAGCCCTGCATGCATTAGGTATTTGTCCTAATGCTCTCCCTCCCCTTGCTCCCCACCCCCTGACAGGCCCCAGTGTGTGACATTCCCCTCCCTGTGTCCATGGGTTCTCATTGTTCAACTCCCACATACGAGTGAAAACATGCGGTATTTGGTTTTCTGTTCCTGTGTTAGTTTGCTGAGAATGGTGGCTTCCAACTTCATCCATGTCCCTGAAAAGGACATGAACTCATCATTTTTTATGACTGCATAGTATTCTATGGTGTATATGTGCCACGTTTTTTTTTTTTTATCCAGTCTACCTTTGATGGGCATTTGGAATGGTTCCAAGTTTTTTGCTATTGTAAATAGTGCTGCAATAAACATAAGTGTGCACGTGTCTTTATAGTAGAATGATTTATAATCCTTTGGGTACATACCTAGTAATGTGATTGCTCAATCAAATGGTATTTCTGGTTCTAGATCCTTGAGGAATCACCACACTGTCTTCCACAATGGTTGAACTAATTTACACTCCCACCAATAGTGTAAAAGCGTTCCTGTTTCTCCACATCCTCTCCAGCATCTGTTGTTTCCTAGCTTTTTAATGAACGCCATTCTAACTGGCGTGAGAAGGTATCTCATTGTGGTTTTGATTTGCATTTCTCTAATGACCAGTGATGATGAGTTTATTTTCATGTTTGTTGGTCACATAAATGTCTTCTTTTGCAAAGTGTCTGTTCATATCCTTTGCCCACTTTTTGATGGGATTGTTTGTTTTTTTCTTGTAAATTTGTTTAAGTTCCTTATAGATTCTCGATATTAGACTTTTGTCAGATGGATAGACTGGCAAAATTTTCTACCATTCTATAGGCTGCGTGTTTAGTATGATGATAGTTTATTTTGCAGTGCAGAAGCTCTTTAATTAGATCCCATTTGTCAATTTTGGCTTTTGTTGCAATTGCTTTTGGTGTTTTAGTCATGAATTCTTTGCCCATGCCTATGTCCTGAATGGTATAGCCTAGGTTTTCTTTTAGGGTTTTTATGGTTTTACGTTTTATGCTTAAGTCTTTAATCCATCTTGACTTAATTTTTGTATAAGGTGTAAGGAAGGGGCCCAGTTTCTGTTTTCTGCATATGGCTAGCCAGTTTTCCCAGTACCATTTATTAAATAGGGAATCCTTTCCCCATTGCTTGTTTTTATCAGGTTTGTCGAAGATCAGGTAGTTGTAGATGTGTGGCGTTATTTCTGAGGCCTCTGTTCTGTTCCATTGATGTATATATCTGTTTTGGTACCAGTACCATGC
>NW_016806314.1:229592-249824 GCF_001698545.2 Rhinopithecus bieti
TTTTTTTTTTTTTTTTTTTCTAGTTCTGTGAAGAAAGTCAATGATAGCTTGATGGAAATAGCATTGAATCTATAAATTACTTTGGGCAGTGTATTCATTTCCACGATATTGACTCTTCCTGTCCATGAGGATAAAATGTTTTTCCGTTTGTGTCCTCTCTTATTTCCTTGAGCAGTGGTTTGTAGTTCTTCTTGAAGAGGTCCTTCACGTCCCTTGTAAGTTGTATTCCTAGGTATTTTATTCTCTTTATAGCAGTTGTGAATGGGAGTTCACTCATGAATTGGCTCTCTGCTTGTCCATTATTGGTGCATAGGAATGCTTGTGATTTTTGCACATTGATTTTGTATCTTGAGACTTTGCTGAAGTTGCTTACCAGCTTAAGGAGTTTTTGGGCTGAGATGATGGGGTTTTCTAAATATACCATCATGTCATCTGCAAACAGAGGCAATTTGACTTCCTCTCTTCCTTGAATTTGCATTTTCAAGGCAGTCCATAAAGAAGTGGATAATTCAAAGGAACGAATTAAGTTTAAACCACAGGCATTTGATGTAGGCCCTAGGAGTAGCTATTATTGGTGATAAAATGGTGTAATGGAAAAGCTGTGAGCTTTGTAGTAGGACCTAAGTCTGAATTCCTGCTCTGCCACTTGCTAGCTGTGTGTCCTTGGGCAAGTTATTAATGTTTCTGGCCTCAATTTCCTTATTGTTGAATGAGGAGTCAGTGGACTCAGAGGATACTAACTTCTGTAGATCTGTCTTATTTTTCATAGAAAGTAATTGCTAAAGTTGGTATACCAGTAAACAAATTGTCCCGTTAGAATCTAAAGACTGATTTTCTGGCCGGGCGTGGTGGCTCAAGCCTGTAATCGCAGCACTTTGGGAGGCCGAGACAGGCGGATCACGAGGTCAGGAGATCGAGACCATCTTGGCTAACACAGTGAAACCCCGTCTCTACTAAAAAATACAAAAAACGAGCTGGGCATGGTGGCAGGCGCCTGTAGTCCCAGCTACTCCGGGAGGCTGAGGTAGGAGAATGGCGTGAACCCAGGAGGCGGAGCTTGCAGTGAGTTGAGATCCAGCCACTGCACTCCAGCCTGGGCGACAGAGCGAGACTCCGTCTAATGACTGATTTTCAATAGATGGAAGAAGTGGTCACACCATGAGTTAAGGTGCGAAAGCACTCAGTAGATCTTTGGGAAGTGAAATTTCGAAGAACATATACACAATAGGCAGAATAATGGCCTCCCAAAGATGTCCACGCCCTAATTCCTGGAATCGGTGAATATGTTAAGATATATGCAAAGGAGAATTAAAATTGCTGAAGAAATTAAGGTTACTAATCAACTGAATAGCGAGGTTATCTTGGATTATTGGAGTTGGCCCAACGTAATCTCAAGTATCCTTAAAAGTAAAATAGGCCGGGCGCGGCGGCTCAGGCCTGTAATCCTAGCACTTTGGGAGGCGGAGGTGGGCGGATCACAAGATCAGGAGACCATCCTGGCTAATACGGTGAGACCTGTCTCTACTAAACATACAAAAAATTAGCCTGGCATGGTGGCGGGCGCCTGTAGTCCCAGCTACTCGGGAGGCTGAGGCAGGCGAATCGCTTGAACCCAGGAGACGGAGGTTGCAGTGAGCCGAGATTGCACTACTGCACTCTAGCCTGGGCGACAGAGCGAGACTGTCTCAAAAAAGAAAAAAAAAGAAAAAAAAAAAAGTGAAATAGAGAGTCACAGGAAGATATAACTGTGGAAGAAAGACAGAGAGATACAATGTTGCTTGCTTTGAAGATGAAGGAAGAAGAACACACGCTAAAGAATGTGAGCAACATCTGGAAGCTGGGAATAGCAAGGAAACAGACGATCTTCTAGAGCCTTTAGAAAAGAATGCAACTCTGCCCACCCCTTAATTTTAGGCCAGTGAGAACTGTGTCAGACTTCTACAGAACTGTGAAATAATACATTTGTATTGTTTAAGCCACTACGTTTGTGGTAATTTGTTATAGCAGTAATAGAAAACTAATACAACCCACATAAGTCCATTACTGTGTCCAGACTTGTTACCTGTTTCCTATAGTGGAGTGGAAAAACCACTGGACTTGGAAGTTGTGGTTTTCTTTTTTTTTTTTTTTTTTTTGAGATGGAGTCTCACTTTATCACTCAGGCTGGAATGTAGTGGCATGATCTCGGCTCACCCTCCGCCTCCCGGGTTCAAGCAATTCTCTGCCTCGGCCTCCTTAGTAGCTGGGATTACAGGTGCCCTCCATCACGCCTGGCTAATTTTTGTATTTCTAGTAGAGACAGGGTTTCACTGTCTTGGCTAGGCTGGTCTTGAACTCCTGACCTCGTGATCCATCCACCTCTGCCTCCCAAAGTGCTGGGATTACAGGCGTGAGCCCTTGCGGCTGGCCAATGCATCCTATACATGTAGGAAATTATTATTTACAGTGCCTGATACATAGTTAGTAGGCAAAAAACATTTGCTAAGTGAGACTAATTATTACTTGACAGTCCTTGGGATGTGGAAATATGATTGCAAAACATGTGTTAGCTACTTTGGGGAGGAAAAGAGATCATATATAGTATCTACTCCTCAATTAATTACAATATAATTAGTGAGGTAATATTCATGAGAAGATTTAAACAGGAGTTAAAAATTTATATAAGACAATAGTACAAGAGAAGTCACAGGTTATACATGATTTACTGCCAAGGAAGTGATACCAACATGTATCCCAAGTTCAGGTATGGAATAGATATGGGCTGTAATAGTCAAAGTTCAGGTATGGAATGAGTGTGGGCTGTAATAGTCAAAGAAGGCTCCTAGGAGGAGGTAGGTCTTCAGCAGGATCTTGGAGAGTGTGGGTAGAGGAAGAATAATTACTACTGTTATCCCCACAAACATCATTTTTCTGCCCACAGTTTCAGGAATTTACATTGTTCATTTAAGACACTAATAGTCAGTTCCAATGTTGCAAATGGTACCCTTTTTGTCTCCCTTCTGTTGTAACATTTTTCCTTTTTATTTTGAAATAATTTCCAACTTACAGTAAAGTAACAAGAACAGTACAAAGAAGTCACTTTTTCCCCTTCGAGAGTAGGTCACCCCGATGATGTTCCGTCATTCACAAATTCTCAAAATCAGGAAATTAACACTGATGTATTACTATCATCTAATCCACAGAACCCATTCAAGTTTAAGCAGTTGTCCCAATAATGTCACTGAAAGTGATGCATTTAGTTATGTCTCATTAATCTTTAATCAGAACAATTCTTTAGTCTTTCTTCGACTTTCATGACCTTGCTACTTGTAAAGATTATAGGTGAGTTATTTTATAGACTATCCCTCAATTTGATTTGTCTGATGTTTCTTCTTGATTAGATTCAAGTTATGCATTTTGGGCAGGAATAGCACAGAAGGCATGCTGGGTTTTTCCTCATGACATACTATCAGGCTGTAGCAATTTCAATGGTCTCCTTACTAATATTATTAATTTACAGATTAAATGGTGTTTGCCAGGTTCTTCCACTGTTATCTTTGTCTCTTCTTAATTAAGAAGTATTTTGTGGGGAGATAGTTTGAGACTATGTAAATATTCCATTCCTCATCAGATGCGTACCAAGAAGTTTAGCATACATAGATGTTTCTTGGTTGATTCATTACTGTTATCATGGCCAAATGGGGATTTTCTAATTCCATCATTGCTTGTACATTTATTGTTGGCATTATACTGTAATAAAAAGTTTTCTCTTTTCATTCATTCATTCATTCATTCATTCATTCATTCAGCAGTTTAGACACATTACTTCCTACTTTACACAATGAGTTATAATTTGTTACTATTGTTATTTATTTTGAGGGTCAGATTGTCCACATGCTGGCCCTGGGAGTGAGAGTCCCTTCAAGCTGGCCTCTATGTCTTTTTGACGTGTCCTCGTTATTCTATGAATACTTCTTTACTTTGTGGCTTAGCAAGATGTTCCAGGTTCATCTTGTACCTTCTCTGCCCTAGCCTTGGAATCAGTCATTTCTCCAGGAAGCCCTGATTCTTTTTATTGGAAAATGGCCTTTTAGTAAAGAATGCATTTGTAAACCAAAATGGAGGCGTTAGGTGTGCTCATTGCTGTTGGGTGTCACTGCTCCTAGGTCCTCTTAGTGAACATAGCTAGAGAATATGCATATGTATACACACACACACACACACACACACACACACATCTTATTATTTTTGAGACAGAGTGTCGCGTTGTCACCCAGGCTGGAATACAGTGGTGCAATCTCGGCTCACTGTAACCTCTGCCTCCCGGGTTCAAGTGATTCTCCTGCCTCAGCCTCCCGAGTAGCTGGGACTATAGGCGTGCGCCACCACGCCCGGCTAATTTTTGTATTTTTAGTAGAGACAGGGTTTTGCTATGTTAGCCAGGCTGGTCTCAAACTGCTGACCTCAGGTTATCCACCCACAACAGGCTCCCAAAGTACTGGGATTACAGGCATGAACCACTGTGCCTGGCCACACACACACATCTATGTTTTATTCTATGTCCACCTATTGCAAATCATGAGTTTACACAAATACCTACAATTCCATCCAACACCACAGAGTTCATTCTAATTTTCTGCTTTTCCATATGTGTAACTCCTTACACCCACCGTGAGAAGCCTGGCTCCCATTTCCCATTATCTTCAATATATTTATTTGGTAAATCACCCCTCTTTGTAACCAATCTCCCATTGTTACTGCGGCCCTCACCTCTCCGCTCCTTACTCTGCTTGAATTCTGACACTTTGCACCATCAGCCTATGTGGTCACCCTCCTTAACTGTGCATGCTCTAACAAATATCATCATGCTGTTACCACACATGCTGGGCACAGGTGCCGGGTTTGCTTAGCTCTACCCTAAGTAAATGACTTTTAGACACAATTATTTAGAAAGGTAGGCAGGCTGTTGGAAAGCCAGATGCTTTCTTAATGAGAGTTATCAACTGTCATTTTTGTGTATATGTTACAACATTTGTTACTTCGCATATTACATTTAAAGCTTAGACTGGGGGGGGGGGTTGGTTGGGCACGGTAGCTCACACCCTGTAATCCCAGCACTTTGGGAGACCAAGGTGCTTGAGCGGATCGCTTGAGCCCAGGAGTGCAAGACCAGCCAGGGAAACATGGTGAAAGCCTGTTTCCAAAAAATAAAATTAAATAAAATAAATAAAGCTTAGACTTGGGGTTAGCCGCAAGAGAGAATATCAATGATCAAATTAACACAACATAAGCCTATTTATTCTAGGTATGTGACAGGCAACATGTAAGAGATGAAAGAATATAATCTTTGGAATCAGACACTCATGGTTTGCAATTTGAGTAGTCCCACTTTCTTATTGTTGATTTTGTGCAAGTTATCTAACTTCTCTCAACCTCAGTTTCTTCATCTATAAACTGGTGAATAACAGATTTAGGTTCCTGCGAGGATTAAGTGAGTTAATGAAAGTAACAGTCTTAGAGGCCGGGCGCGGTGGCTCACGCCTGTAATCCCAGCACTTTGGGAGGCCGAGGTGGGTGGATCACTTGAGGTCAGGAGTTCAAGACCAGCCTGACCAACGTGGTGAAACCCCATCTCTACTAAAAATGCAAAAATTAGCTGGGCATGGTGGAAGGTGCCTGTAATTCCAGCTACTCAGGAGGCTGAGGTAGAAGAATTGCTTGAACCCAGGAGACAGAGGTTGCAGTGAGCCGAGACTGTGCCACTTCACTCCAGCCTGTTCAACAGAGCGAGACTCTATCCCCCTCACGGTCCCCACCCCCGCCAAAAAAAAAAACAAAAAAAGAAAGTAACAGTCTTGGCACAAAGTATTACAGTCACTCAAGAAACAGAAACTACCAGCTGGGCTTGGCTTCAAGACATGTGAAATTTAAACAAGGAAAAAAAAAAAAAGCAAGTATCACATTTACCAGTTCCCACAAAAGCAGAATTTTCTATACTACTACCTATCCTTTCAGTCTCAACATTGACTTTGTATTATGTTTCAAAACAAAACAAAACAAAACAAAACAAAACAAAAAAAAGAGGAGGCTGGGGACTGTCAGAAGGGAACTCTTAAATTCCTGCTGCTTCTTTCTTCCTAAAACTATTTAAAAGTTTTGCTGCATTTTCACCTATCTGTGTCTCTTTCCTTCTAGGCCCAATGATAATGTTCCTCTCCAATTTAAGGCTAATCCCACTCTTCTGTCTCTCCAGGGATCTTGAAACTTCAGTTTCCCGTATCATTCATTCATCAATTTGACAAGTATTTATTGAATACCCACTACGTGCCAGGCCCCATTTTTGACTCTAGGGATGTAGTAGGGAACAAGACAAATGAAGCACCAACTTTCTCATGGGCCTATAATATAGAGAGGGTATATAGACAGTAAGCTAATAGACAAATAATATAATTTCAGATGATATTATTTTAATTAATTATTTTTTTTTTTGAGACAGGGTGTTGCTCTGTCATCCAGACTGGAGCACAGTGGCATCATCATGGCTCACTGCAGCCTCACCCTCTTGGGCTGAAGCAACCCTCCCACCTCAGCCTCCCAAGTATCTGGCATGCACCACACCTGGCTAATTTGTGTGTGTGTGTGTGTATTGTTTGTAGAGACGGGGTTTCACCATGTTGCCCAGGCTGGTCTCAAACTCCTGGCTTGAGCAACCCACCCAACTCAGCCTCCCAAAGTGCTGGGATTATATGTGTGAGCCACCACGCCTGACCATCAGTACTATTTTAGGTAGAATAAGAAAAGGCCTCTCTTAACAGTGACTTGTTTGCTGACATATGACTGGTGTGAAGAACTCAGCTATGCAAAATTTAGAGTAAGAACACTCCAGACAGAGGAGTAGAGGTAATGGCCCTAAAGCAGGAACTACTCTAGTGTGTTGAAGGACATTAAAAAGCCAGTGTGGACTGCAGCAAAAAGCTGAATGGTAGATGAGATGGTAGACTTAGAGGAAGCACAGAAATAATTAATAAGCAAGCCATATAAGTGATAGCAAGCAGCTGGATTTTATTCAAAGTGCAAAGGAATGCCATGATGGGTTTCTTAAAAGCAAATAATATAATTAGATTTTTAAATACCATTTTGTGTCTTCACATTCTTCTTTCCAGGCAGAGCATCAAAATGTGTATCTTTAGTCCAGAGAGGAGGAGCAACTTAGCTGGATTTGTGATAAAATAATCTTTCATTTGTCACATTTTTTAGAGTCACTCCTAATTTATTATGAAGTTTCGAACATCAAATTCTTCTAGAACTATGTTTCTAGTATAGGAGAAAACTTTGTTTGTTTGTTTTTGAGATGGAGTCTCACTGTGTTGCCCAGGCTGGAATGCAGTGGCGCAATCTCAGCTCACTGTAACTTTTGCTTCCTGTGTTGAAGGGATTTTTCTGCCTCAGCCTCCCAAGTAGCTGGCATTATAGGCGTGAGCCACCATGCCCGGCTAATTTTGGTATTTTTAGTAGAGACGGGGTTTCACCATGTTGGCCAGGCTGGTCTCGAACTCCTGACCTCCGGTGATCCACCTGCCTTGGCCTCCCAAAGTGCTGGGATAATAGGTGTGAGCCACCATGCCTGGCTGAGAAAACTATTTTTATGGTCACACAAATTGCTTGGTATATTGTGCACACATTCAGTTTCGGGGAGAAGACTCCATAAGAACATGCCTACTTCTTAACCTAGATACAAAGCTGTCAAATGTGGATAGCAATAAGTGGATGGGACAATTAATTTATTTTTTTTTTGAGACGGAGTCTCACTCTGTCGCCCAGGCTGGAGTGCAGTGGCCGGATCTCAGCTCACTGCAAGCTCCGCCTCCCGGGTTCACGCCATTCTCCTGCCTCAGCCTCCCGAGTAGCTGGGACTACAGGCGCCCGCCATGACACCCGGCTAGTTTTTTGTATATTTTAGTAGAGACGGGGTTTCACAGTGTTAGCCAGGACGGTCTCGATCTCCTGACCTCGTGATCCGTCCCGTCTCGGCTGGGTGGGACAATTAATAACTAGAGCTCCAAAGGTATAATGTCTTCGAGCATGGGCCCTGGACAAAATGTTGAAGTGGGTAATATTTCTCTTGCTACCTACCTCTTCTTTCTGTGTCCTTCCCCCTAGATTTAGCAATCTCTTCACCTGCCCCAGGTTCATAGTCATCTGAAGCTGCCTAGAGTGTGCTTCAAACTAGAGGAAATAAAACATATCCATTCACATAATGGGTTAGTTTCTCACTCCTTTCGAGGGTGTTATTGGCATTTAACAGGAGTTATAAAAAGGGACATGAATACTAATGGAGGAATTTTAGACATTAAAGCAAGGGGGAGATAATTTTGGATTTAAGACGTTAATGGGCTCATACCATTCCAATCTACTCAATGTAGAATCAACATTTCACATTTCTGCCTTATCCTGCCTTTCAATTATAAAGATGGATAATTAAGTTAAGAATAATTTATCTTTTAATTTTTAAAAGTAAGGCTCAGGCCGGGCATGGTGGCTCACGCCTGTAATCCTAGCACTTTGGGAGGCCGAGGCAGGTGGATAACCTGAGGTCAGGAGTTTGAGACCAGCCTGGCCAACATGGCGAAACCCCATCTCTACTAAAAATACAAAAAATTAGCCAGGTGTGGTGGCGCATGTCTGTAATCCCAGCTACTTGGGAGGTTGAGGCAAGAGAATTGCTTGAACCTGGGAGTCAGAGGTTGCAGTGAGCTGAGATCATGCCATTGCACTCCAGCCTAGGCAACAGAGACTCCATCTAAAAAGTAAGTAAGGCTCAGATCTGTCCCTCTTGCAGATAGAGAGTCATTGCATTGACTAAATTAACTTTCAAAGGCAGGGATTGAACACAGAAATGAGCTGTTTTTAATTTTCATGATTTCTAAACTTTCACCAGCATAATAGGGAGACAAGACTCACCAAATCTGATGGGAGGGAAATCCTTGAGGTAAAAATGGAAAGGAGTTTAGGGTGGCTGCAGATGAAGTGGAAATGTAAAAAAGCCTTTAAATACTACACTCTAAGAAAGTCTGTCAGGGTCTGAAACCGAAGAAATATTTAAAAATTAAACTTGAAGAAAAAGTCTGGGTTGAGCTCAGTTGTGCACACCTGTAATCCCAGCAATTTGAGAGGCCAAGGTGGGGAGGACTGCTTGAGGCCAGGAATTCAAGACCAGGCTGGGCAACATAGTGAGACCCCCTCTTTAAAAATAAATTAGCCAGGCACGGTGGTGCACGCCTGTAGTCCCAATTACTTGGGAGGCTGAGGTGGGAGGACTGCTTGAGTCTAGGAGGTTGAGACTGCAGTGAGCTATGAATGTACCACTGCACTCTAGCCTGGGCGACACAGAAAGACCCTGTCTCAAAAAAGAAAAGAGAACGTCTCAGTAAATGAAGTTAAAAATTATAATCTTGTATTCTTTAACTTTATTGGGGATCTCAAGATCTTTTTAACTTTCTGATGCCTCAGTTTCCCTTTTTTTGGAGACAGAGTCTCACTCTGTTGCGCAGGCTGGAGTGAAGTAGCACAAACTTGGTTCATTGCAACCTTGGCC
The DNA here is from genome assembly GCF_001698545.2 of Rhinopithecus bieti. NCBI lineage: Eukaryota > Metazoa > Chordata > Mammalia > Primates > Cercopithecidae > Rhinopithecus > Rhinopithecus bieti. The sequence goes on from NW_016806314.1 coordinate 239,167, forward strand.
CTCAGTTTCCTATATAATACTTATACTTTGGCTGGGCGCAGTGGCTCATGCCTGTAATCCCAGGATTTTGGGAGGCCGAGGTGGGCAGATCACTTGAGCCCTGGAGTTCAAGACCAGCTCACACAACATGGAGAAACCCTGCCTCCACAAAAAGTACAAAAAATTAGCCGGGCATGGTGGTGCATGCCTGTGATTGTGGTTCCAGCTACTCAGGAGGCTGAGGCAGGAGAATCGCTTGAGCCTGGGAGGCAGAGGTTGCAGTGAGCCATGCTTATGCCACTGAATTCCAGCTTGGGTGAGAGAGCTAGACCCCGTTTCCAAAACGGAAAAAAACAAAAACAAAAACAAAGTAATAGCTTAATTTACCTGTTTCCTCTGAGGAATACTCTTTATAATACAAATGAAAGATGGTAACTTTCCAAATTATTTTAAATAGGAAAACAATACTTCTGGTTTGGAAGTCCTGTCTATGCCCATTGGTCATTTGTGAGTTTCATCTGAATAGGTATTTATCTTTATATCTGAAGACACCAGACTAAAATACCTCTGAGATCCCTTGCCAATTCTTATATTTTATATATCTAATCTGAGACTTCTTTTTCTTTGAGACGGAGTTCAATTCTCGCCTCAGCCTCCCAAGTAGCTGGGATTAAAGGCGTGTGCCACCCAAGTAGCTAGGATTACAGGCGTGTACCACCACAGCTGGCTAATTTTTGTATTTTTAGTAGAGACAGGGTTTCGCCCTGTTGGCCAGGCTGGTCTTGAACTCCTGGCCTCAATTGATCCTCCTGCCTTGGCCTCCCAAAGTGCTGGGATTACAGGCATAAGCCACTGCACTGGGCCTCTGATCTGACACTTCTAACATGTGCTGTGGGCTCAGAATTGTATTGGGCTCAGCATCAGAGGTATTTTTCCTGTGATCACACAAGTTTTCTTCTTAACACCCTGGTAGTTCCTTCTCAGTCTCTTTTGTGAGTTCTTCCTCTTCTATAAGTTCCTTGAGGCTTTCTCCTTGGGCCCTTTCTTCACTTCCCCATCTCAATGTAGGTGATGTCATTCAATAAGCTTTGGTCACCACCTAGAAACCAATAAACCTCAAATTTTTATCTCCAATTTAGGTCTCTTTTCTGAGCTTCAGACCTGTTCTTCATCTGTGTATCTCACGAAAACTCAAACTTAATATGTCCAAAACTGAGCTAGTATACTCTTCTCCTATCAAAACTGCTCCTTTTTCAGAATTTCCTGTTTACTGAGTTACTGGCACCATCATCGATCCATCCAGAAAACCAGAGAGCAGGGAGTTATACCTAACACTTTTCATTCTCCCACATCAAATCAATTACTACCTAAACCTGGGCAATTCTGCTTCCTGAATACATATTATTTATCCACATCTTTCCATCACCACTATCACTCCTCAAATCCAAGGTATCACTTTCTATTGCCTATATTTCAGCAGCCTTCTAACTGCTCTTTTTTCCTCCAGTCTTACCTTTGCCCCCACTATCCAATATTTTTCATACATGAGCCAGAGTGGTCTACTTGGAAAACACTTGTGATCACACCCTCTCTTTTCTTTTGTTCAACCATTATCTACTGAGTACCAGAAACTATTTTAGAAGCTGGGGATCCAGTGATATATAAAACAGATCAGGCAATGACCTCTTACTCATAGGAAGGTTCTATATAATCTCGACCATGGACTCCTTTCCCCTTTGATTCCAGATTAGTACACTAAAATTTAGCCATACTGACTTGCTTTCTCAGGGCTTTTGAACAAGTATGTATATTCCTACACCCAATTCCTATACATTTTTCAAAAGTTAATTTACATTTCCCTTACTTTTTTTTTTTTTTGAGTTGGAGTCTCGCAGGCTGGAGTACAGTGGTACGATCTTGACTCACTGTAATTTCTGCCTCCCAGGTTTAAGTGATTCTCCTGCCTCAGTCTCCCTAGTAGCTGGGATTACAGATGCATGCCACCATGCTCAATTAAATTTTAAAAAAAATTTTTATTTTTAGCAGAGACAGGGTTTCAACATGTTGGCCAGGCTGGTCTCGAACTCCTGACCTCATGATCTAAGCAGCCCACCTCTGCCTCCCCAAGTGCTGGGATTACAGGGATGAGCCACCATGCCTGGCCCATTTCTCTTCTTTAGAGTAACTCTCTGACCAGTCTAGGTCCCTTTGTATGTATCTTTCCAGAACTACTCACAGTTATAAATTTAAAATTTGTGTGTTTGTTTAATGTCTGTCTCTCCCATTAGTTCTCTTTTATGTTCCAAGAGAACAGGAAAATTTCTTGTTCATCACTGTATTCCCAGTGTCTGGCACATACCACGAGCTCAATTTGTTGGCTGAATGAAGAATGGACTGCCTCACGTGTGCTATGGAGTTAGAATTGTGTTGGGCTCAGCATCAGAGGTATCTTTCCTGTGCATGTTACCATATTTCTACAGTCTGGTAACCTGTAAGATTCAGAGACTTTTATTTTTATTTTTATTTTTTAATTTTTTTAAATTTTTTTTTTTTTTTGGAGACGGAGTCTTGTTCTGTCGCCCAGGCTGGAGTGCAATGGCCAGATCTCAGCTCACTGCAAGCTCCGCCTCCTGGGTTTACGCCATTGTCCTGCCTCAGTCTCCCGAGTAGCTGGGACTACAGGCACCCACCACCTCGCCCGGCTGGTTTTTTGTATTTTTTTAGTAGAGACGGGGTTTCACCGTGTTAGCCAGGATGGTCTCGATCTCCTGACCTCATGATCTGCCCGTCTTGGCCTCCCAAAGTGCTGGGATTACAGGCTTGAGCCACCGTGCCCGACTATTTTTATTTTTTATTTTGAGACAGTCTCACTTTGTCGCCCAGCCTGGAGTGCAGTAGCACAATTTCCACTCACTGCAATCTCTGCTTTCTGGGTTCAAGCAATTCTCTGGCTCAGCCTCCTGAGTAGCTGGGATTACAGGCACCCCCCACCACACAGAGACTTTTTTTTTTTTTTCTGAGACAGAGTCTTGCTCTGTCGCCCAGGCTGGAGTGCAGTGGTGCAATCTTGGCTCACCGCAACCTCTGCCAGAGACCTCTTTATAAAGCAGCTCACACTTCAGGATGCAATCTTTGTCTCTCTTTTTTTTTTTTTTTTTTTTTTTTTTTTTTTTTTTTTTTTGAGACAGGGTCTCACTCTATCACCCAGGCTGGAGTGCAGTGGCATGATCATGGCTTGCTGCAGCCTTGACCTCCTGGGCTCAGGTGATCCTCCCACCTCAGCCTTTCAAGTAGCTGGGACTACAAGCATGCATCATTACACCCAGTTAATTCTTTGTATTTTTTGTGGAGATGGGTTTTCTCTATGTTCACTGGTCTCAAACTTCTGGGCTCAAGCGATTCATCTTCCTCGGCCTCCCAAAGTGCTGGGACTACAGACACACGCCATTGGATCCAGCCCACCTTTGTATCTAGTTAGAACAATTTAATTAAAAACCACTGCTGTGAACTAGATGTAGTAGTTTATGCCTATAGTAATCCCAGTGATTTGGGAGGCTGAGGTGGGAGGATGGCTTAAGGCCAGGAGTTTGAGACCAGCCTGGATAGACACAGTGAGAACTCATGTCTAAACAAACAAACAAAACCAACAACAACCTCCTGCTCTGAAGAAGGGAAGTCTAGTGGAGTTACTTAGTTTAAAAACTGGTAAGTTCTTGAAGAGATGTATGGAAACAAACTGGGATATTTGAACAGTATTTTTCAATTTACCTCATCTGCTCCAGTTTAGGTTGCATCGTTTTCTACCTAAATCATTGTACCCTTCCTCCCTAACTCCTTATTTTCCTATCCCATACAATTTGTCTTCATTGCATTTATTGTTTTTTGGACATGCGAGACAAAGTAGCAAACATAAGAAGCCATGTCTGCTCATTCTGTTTACCAGCAGAATTTCACAAACTCTCTGGCTAGCAGAATTTCACAGCTTCAGACAGTGACTACACACAGCCCTCCAGAATACCCTGAAGATAAGTAGGATAGAGCACAAGTTCCCATGTCTCTTGCCTGAATTACTGCATTTTTAGAAAAGATAAATCCAACGATCCTTGACCTTGCCTCTTCCTGTACATGTCTGACAGGATTAATGACTATGCCTCCATAATCTATAAACATGTGTTCTCTTCCACCCAAACCTTAGTGAGATTTTGCTCTAGTGTTAACTCCTGAGTACGTTTTTTTCTTTTTTATTAGAGACAAGGTCTTGCTGTGTTAGAGCAAGAATGCAAGACTAGAATGCCAGGCTAGAATGCAGTGGCACAATCATAGTTCATTGTAACCTCAAACTCAGGGGTTCCAGCAATCCTTTTACCTCTGCCTCTCCCGTAGCTAGGACTACAGACATGTTCTACTACGCCTTGCTTTTTTTTTTATGTGTGTGGAGACAGAGTCTTGATATGTTACACAGGCTGGTTGTAAACGCCTGGCCTCAAGCAATCTTTTTGCCTCAGCCTCCTTAAGCACTGGGATTACAGGCCCGAGCCACCACCACAGCCTTTCTTTTCATTTGATTTAATTTCCAAGCACATGCAGAGCGGCCACCACCTGTATATAAGCTGCGGGCTGAAACACTGCTTTGGAGCAGTCTAAAAAACTCTGACTCTCCCAGGTGGCAGTCCTCAGTAAGACTTCTGAAGAAAGCTAACTTGAATTATTTAAAAGCCTGATTTTCTTTAGTTGACATATTTTACTGTTCCTTTCCATTAGAATGCAAGCTCCACGAAGGCAAGGCTTAAAATTTTTATTGTTGTTGTTTAGACAGGGTCTCACTGTGTCAACGAGGCTGGAGTGCAGTGTTGCAATCATGGCTCACTGCAGCCTCGACCTCCCGGACTCAAGCGTTCCTCCTGTCTCAGCCTCCTGAGTAGCTGCGACCACATGCACGCACCACCAACCCTGGCTAAATTAAAAAAAGAATTTTGTAGAGACGGGGGTCTCACCATGTTGCCCAGGCTGGTACCAAATTCCCGGGCTCAAGCAATCCTCCCGCTTCGGCCTCCCAAAGTACTAGGATTATAGGTGTGAGCTACCACGCCCAGCCTGAAGCAAGTTTTGTTTTGTTCATGGTTGTATTCCTTGCATTTGGAACTCAGAAGAGGTCTCGAAAACCTCGAAGATACAGTAACTATCAACACATCTCCCTGCTTCAGGTCTTTCTCCATTCATTCATATGCATGAGCTAGGATCTCTTACCCCATGGTGTCAGTATAGTGCATCTTATTAATTTCGGCTGCTTTTTAGCTGTCATTTATGTTTGTATTTCCGTCACATTTTACATTGTTCACCAAAGGCCATTGCTAGCGGGAAAAACTGCGAAAGGAGACTTGAAGGCAGCAGACGCTGTAGCTGCTCAAAAACTGGCCGAATGTAACAGTAGGCTGGAGGAGCTAAAAAATGTTTTCGCACAGAAGAGTGAGCACGTCCAGACCGGTCTTTTTAGCACTTTCTTAGGCCTTGAGGATGAAACCCCACCAGCTTACGGCCCGCTGTAGGGTAGGGAAGAGCCAATTAGTATTTGCGGCGCTGGGGAGCAAGCGTCCATCCGGCGGGTGTAGGAAAATACTTCCGGCGGTCTGGTTTTTTACATGCTGAGTCACAGCCGAAGGCTTGCCCCAGGTCCGCGGGGTAGGGTACTCAAACTATGACATGAATGGGAAATTTTAAAACTTTGGAATTAATTCTCTGCGCTCGTTTCTCAGTTTTCTCATTGGGGGAATATTTTTCTATGAGACGCGGAGGACTACTCAGTGGTTGTACAAAACACTTCCTGCGTACGTCATAAACGCGCCAGGTGCCCTTCTTCCGTCGTCCTCCGCGCCACTCTCTCCGCCTCTTCTCCCTCGCCCCGCCCACTTGGGTTTCGAAATGCTCGCTGGTTGTTCCGAGAATCAGTTCGGGTCACGTTGGTTCCTCTCCTTTCCTGTTCTCATTGGTTGCTTACGTGAGCGTGACTGCTTTCTTGCCTCATGATTGGCTAAAATCAGGAGCGTCATCGGCGGCCGGGAGGGCGGAGGGATGAGGGAAGTCAGCGTGAGAGAGACTGGGTTGGGGGAGGGGTTCAGGCCTGTTTCCCGCTGCTGCAGCAGCACCAGCGCCGGCCGCCACCGCCTCTGGAACGCGGAGGAGGTGGGTCCTGGGAAGCGGGATGTCCATCGCTCCAGCTTGGTGGTGAATGCTGAGGAGAGTCACTGTTGCTGCAGTCTGTGCCACCCGGAGGAAGTTGTGTGAGGCCGGGCGGGAGCTCGCGGCGCTCTGGCGAATCGAAACGCGGGGTCGGTGCGAAGACTCTGCTCCTGCCAGATCCTTTCCTATTCTGGCCATGCCTGGAAGGAACAAGGCGAAGTCCACCTGCAGCTGCCCTGACCTGCAGCCCAATGGACAGGATCTGGGCGAGAACAGTCGGGTTGCCCGTCTAGGAGCGGATGAATCTGAGGAAGAGGGACGGAGGGGGTCTCTCAGTAATGCCGGGGACCCTGAGATCGTCAAGTCTCCCAGCGACCCCAAGCAATACCGGTGAGGGAGGAGGCTTGCACTGGGGAGGCGAACAGTGTGCCGGCTTCTCTGTCGGTGCCGCCGTGACTTCTTGTCTCCATGTCTCCCAGTGGAGCAACAGGGCACATTTTCCACCCCAAATGCTTCCGTGGGTGGAGGTGGCAAGCGTGATTAGAGGCTTCCCTGTGGTAAGCCTCTGGGCAGGTGGGAAATCTTGGGTTCTAAGATGTCAGAATGGGAGAAGCTTATCGAGTCATTTGAATACAGTCGCTAAAGCAAGAATGGAGGTTTATTTGAGGAACGCAGCCTGAAGGATGAGGGAGTCTTGGTATCATGTTACCAGAAAAGGTTGACGGAGTTGGATACTTTAATTTTGGAGGACAGGGTATTTAAGGAGCGTATTATCACTATCCAAAATATTTGAGGGACACTTAAGTGATAGGTGAAACTAGTGGAGGAAAGTTACCAGAGGATGGTGTGGTTTCAGTAAAGTAACTTTGCATCATACTTGGCCTAAATTGAAGTGGCTTGTTTCCATGGGTAGTTCTCCGTTACCAAAATGGTTGGGCGACCTCTTCCAGGAATATATTAGAGAGGACTTGGGTCTCAGTTGGGTGAGTTGTAAGGTTTCTTCTAATCTTGAAATTCTCTACTTTTGGTTTGTGCAGGCGTCTTCTAAACATTTCTAATAATTGGTAATTCAGTCCCCACCTGAATATCTCCTTCAGAGGTAGCTTATTTCATGGAGTATCATGACTATGATGTATCTTGTGTGTGTGTGTGTGTTTTAATGAGAGTCTGGGTCTTGCGATGTTGCCCAGGCTAATTTCAAACTCCTGGGCTTAGGGAATCCTCCTGCCTTGGCCTCCCAAAGTACTGGGATTACAGGCATGAGCCACTGTGCCCGGCCTGGACTTTGATGTATTTTAAATAGAGTTTATATTGTCTAACAACTTTGTTGAACAGACTGAGGAAATTGAGACCCAGAGGGTTTGCTTCTTGCTCCGAATCACACAGCTAAATAATAACAGAGCTGGTGTAATGACCCCTACTATCTGACACCAAATTCAATGTATCATTTACTGATTTCTTTCTTTTTTTTTTTTTTTTTTTTTTTTTTTTTGAGACAGAGTCTCGCCCTGTCACCAGGCTGGAGTGCAGTGGCACGATCTCGGCTCACTGCAATCTCCGCCTCCTGGGTTCAAGCGATTCTCCTGCCTCAGCCTCTCCAGTAGCTGGGACTACAGGTGCTCGCCACCATACCCAGCTAATTTTTTGTATTTTTTGTAGAGACGGGGTTTCACCATATTGGCCAGGATGGTCTCCATCTCTTGACCTCGTGATCCGCTCGCCTCTTCTCCCAAAGTGATGGGGTTACAGGCGTGAGCCACCGCGCCCAGCCCATTTGCTGATTTTTTACAAAGTTCTTGCTCATGTGAATTGAAAACTGAAGGATTCTAGCTCTAAATTTGTTATAAGCCCCTACAGCATTAGAGCAAGAAAGAACCTTATAATCTTTTCCACTTCCCACCACCCCTCTTTTACAGATGACCAAAACTGAGGTCTAGAAAGAAGTGACTTAGCCCCAAGCTTAGGACCATCCTAATTTCTTCTGTCACTTCAAGTCTAGGTACATTTTCTCCAGGCTGCCAGAGTCAAGAGATCTTTATAAATGAGCTAAATTTTTTCTTTCTCATCAAAGAGGTGGTTGTACAGGTTGAGTATCCCTAATCCAAAAATCCAAAATGCTTGGAAATCCAAAACTTTGAGTGCCAACATGACACCACAAGTGAAAAAGTCCACACCTAACACCTTTGCTTTTTGATAGTTGGTTCATGTACACAAACTTTGTTTCATGCACAAAATTATTAACAATTTTGTATAAAATTATCTTCAGGTTATGTTTATAAGGTATATATGAAACATAAATGAATTTTGTATTTATACTGGGTCCCATCCCCGAGATACCTCATTATGTATACGCAAATATTCCAAAATCCAAAAAAATCCAAAATTTAAAATACTTTTGGTCCCAAGTGTTTTGGATAAAGGATACTTAACCTGTATTGGCAATATATAAATTAGCAAGTTGAAAACCTGATTAAAGGTGCTTAGTTTTTGCCTTCCAGATCAAATGTTCAATAATGGTTTCAGGGTTTTTTCCTGTCTATATAAAGTTACATAATAACTAATGTTTATGGAATATACACTATGTTTCAGCTACTGTTGTAACTGCTTTAGATGTGTTATTTCACTTACCGCATTTTTGGTAAATTTGTTTGACAGATACCTATTAAGTCCTACTCTGTGCCAGGCACCAAGCTAGATTAAATATTTTCTGAAACTTGGTCAATGTAATAAATGTTAGTCTGGGTGAATATACAAAAATGATTGAGCCAGTACATACCTTCAGGGAAATCACTTGAGCCTAGGAGTTCGAGACCAGCCTGGGCAACATAGTGAGACCCTGTCTCTACACAGAAAAAATTAGCCGGGTGTGGTGGTGTGTGCCTGTAGACCCAGCTACTTGGGAAGCTGAGGTAGGAAGCTCCCTTAGCTGTTTCAAAAAACAAAATTAGGACACTAAAGTTTTATAGAAGCCATAATGGAAGTATGTCCTAGATATATTGAGGAATGAAATACATTGGTAAATTCCACTGGGGGAGAAAGGAAAGACTTCAAAGAGGAGATAATGCTTAAGAGTTGTTCTTTGAATAAATTGTTGCATTTTGTCTTTATGTGGCTTTTGCCAAGTCATTGTCCTTCTTAGTGTTTCAGCCTAGTTTAAAACGAAGGGGTTGGTTAGAACAACAGTGTTTTTCAATAACCCTCCCCTTTCAAAAGAGCATATTACCTTCCATATTACCTGTTTTATATACTGGAGTTTCAATTAGACTTTTGAAGAAAAGATGTTATTAGTTTAAAATCAAGGTGGAAAATCTCAGGACTAGGTGATCTTTAAAGACTTACCCAAATTCAATTCTGTGAATTTTTGTAACCAGAAACACCCTTAGGAGGCATCTGCAGCCCAGAGAGCTGAATTATCCTTCCAGATTCTGCTGAGATATCCCTCTGTGAAGTCTTTCTAAGCAGAACTAATTCCTCCTTCCATTGTATTTCAGTAGGATTTTGTACATGATCCATTACAGTACATAGCATCATATTATATATCTTTTGAATAAGTACCAGAGGAGGACACATTTAGAGTAATATTGTGGTGAAATAATATCTTGAAAGATTTACCAGTCTTCATTTATTAATAGCCTGCGGAATTTTACTTCAGCATATGTGTAATTTGTATTCAGCTTTTTTGGAAATGTTGGGCATATTTCCAGGACACCTATTATGCTTTTTTAGAGCTCTGTATTAAATGCTCACCAAGTGTTGATTCCCTTCTCTTCTAGAAGGGTTAAGGGACTTCAGGTTGGGAATTGATATTCAAATTTTTATTGGCGTTGAGTGGAAATTCTAGTTGGGCAGGATTAGTAGTGATGTTTTCTATTTATTTTTTATTTTATTTTATTTTGAGACAGGATCTCACTTTGTAACCAGGCTGGAGTGCAGGGGCATGATCATGGCTCACTGCAGCCTCAACCTCCCAGGCTCAGATGATCCTTCCACCTCAGGCTCTCAGGTAGCCTGGGACTACAGGCACGTGCCATCATGCCCAGCTAATTTTTTGTAGAGATGAGGTTTCGCCATGTTGTCTAGGCTAGTCTCGAACTCCTGACCTCAGATGATCTGCCCTGCTTGGCCCCCAAAAGTGCTGGGATTATAGGCACAGGTGAGCCGCTGCACCTGGCCTGGCCGTGGTGCATTCTGAATAGCAAATAATTTTAACAATGAAGAACACTTAATGTTAGGTATTTTGGATTGAATAAAACAAGTACAAAGCACCCTCCATGTTTAACCTGCTTGTAAAATGATCTGTATTTCTATGGAAGAGGAAAGAACAAACGAAATAGTATATAAACTTCTTTTTTATTTTTTTAATAATTAAAAATTTTGAGACAGGGTTTCAATTCATCGCCCAGGCTGGAGTACAGAGGCACCATCACAACCTGCCCCACCATGTCTGGCTATTTTTTTGTAGAAATGGAGGTGAGGGGCCGGGGCCGGAGGGGCGGGGGGGG
>NW_016806314.1:250010-260441 GCF_001698545.2 Rhinopithecus bieti
AAGTTGCCAAGGCTGGTCTTGAACTCCTGACTTCAAGGGATCTGCCCACTTCAGCCTCTCAAAGTGCTGGGATTGCAGGCGTGAGCTACCACACCCGGCTGAAAAGGCATGTAAACTTCTGAAGGGCAAACCCTTCTAATTTAAATTTTGGTCAGACTGTTACAAGTGAGGAGATGGTTATCTTAATAAATTTTCAGGCTGGGTGTGGGGGCTTATGCCTATAATCCCAGCACTTTGGGAGGCGGAGGTGGGTGGATCATCTGAGGTCAGGAGTTCAAGACCAGCCTGGCCAACATGGTGAAACCCTGTCTCTACTAAAAATACAAAAATTAGCCAGTTGTAGTGGCAGGCACTTGTAATCCCAACTACTTGGGAGGCAGAGGCAGGGGAATCTCTTCAACTCGGGAGGCAGAGGTTACAGTGAGCTGAGATCATGCCACTACATTCCAGCCTGGGCAACAGAGCAAGACTCTGTCTCAAAAATAAATAAATAAATAAAATAAAATTTCAATATATTATAGAAAATAATGGGTGGGTGTATGCTGAATAAGGTACAGGCTATTTCTGAATATTATGTTGTTTACTGTTGTATGCTGTTGAACAGGAGGAGAATCACAATTCAAGTGAGCGGAACAGTTGCATTGAGAACACTAACATTTGTTGGCTTCCTGAAGTTTGCTAGTGAAGTGGCTCACTTCTGAGCAGAAGCCTTTTGCTCGCTTTGGCAGCACCTATACTGAGCAGAGGCCTTATATAAATCTAAGGTATCAGAAGAAAACTATACACCAGGAAATAAGATAATTTTTTTTTTTTTTGTATTGGATGGGAAGAAAATAGGTTTATTTGTTGATATTTACAACGAAAACTCCTGGAACAGTAATGCTTCATTCAATACGTGAGCCAGTAATTTCATTTGTGTGTGTTTCGTTTCACATACGCACAGACACACAAATATTGCTAAAATGATCATAAAATCTCACAGCTACAGAGATATCATTATGACTTCCATGTGCATAAATTCCAGGAGATTGACAACAATTCATTAGTCTGATACAAATGAACAAATGAATCCAAATCTCTTTTTTTGCACTCCCACTTGTCTTGTAAAGTAGAGGTAACCTGGGTATTACTTACTTCACGCGATTCAAACTCATTTAGCAAAGTAAGTGCTTTTAAGGTCGAAGTATGTTAAATCTTATGAATACTAGTATAACTTTAATAAACATATCTTTTGTCTCTTACTATTCCTTAGACTGATTTCCTTATTTTGTTTTGTTTTGTGTTTGAGACAGTCTGGCTCTGTCACTCAGGCTGGAGTGCAGTGGCATGATCTCAAGTCACTGCAGCCTCCACCTACCAGGTTCAAGCCATCCTCCCCACTTTGGCCTCCTAAGTGGCTAGGACTACAGGTGCACACCATCATGCCCAGTTAATTTTTGTATTTTTTTAAGAGATGGTATTTCGCTCTGTTGCCCAGGCTAGTCTCAAACTCCTGAGCTCAAGCAATCAGCCCACCTTGACCTCCCAAAGTGCTGGGAGTACTGGCATGAGCCACTGCACCGGGCCTGACTGATTTCTTTAATGTGGGCTGATGGGCTAGTAACAATAGAAAGAGTATATATTGTTTATAACTAAAATGTGTGTGTGTGTGTGTGTGTGTGTGTTTTAGGAAAATAAGATTAAGCATTAAAAAGCTCTCTGTTGGCCAGGCGCGGTAGCTCACACCTGTAATCCTAGCACTTTGGGAGGCTAGAGCAGGCGGGTCACGAGGTCAGGAGTTCAAGACCAGCCTGGCCAACATGGTAAAACCCTGTCTCTACTAAAGATACAAAAAATTAGCCAGGCGTGGTTGCGTGCCTCTGTAATCCCAGCTACTTCGGAGGCTGAGACAGGAGAATTGCTTGAATCTGGGAGGTGGAGTTTGCAGTGAGCTGAGATTGTGCCATTGCACTCCAGCCTGGGCGACAGGGTGAGACTCTGTCTCAAAAAAACAAAAACAAAAAAAACCAAAAAAGCTCTCTGTTTTTCTGGCTGGGTGTGGTGGCTCATGCCTGTAATCCCAGCACTTTGGGAGGCCAAGGCTGGCGGATCACCTGAGGTCAGGAGTTGGAGACCTATCTGGCCAACATGGTGAAACCCTGTCTCTACTAAAATACAAAAATTAGTTGGGCGTGGTGGCGGGTGCCTGTAATCGCAGACACCGGGGAGGCTGAGGCAGGAGAGTTGCTTGAACCCGGGAGGCAGAGGTCGCAGTGAGTCGAGATCGCACCCACTGCACTTTAGCCTGGGCGACAGAGTCAGACTCTGTCTCAAAAAAAAAAAAAGGCCAAAAAAAAAACCAAAACAGAAAACAAACAAACAAAATGCCCTGTTTTGAAGAACTGAATGATGGTAAAAACTCTTTTGCTTTTAAGAAGCTTATGATCTGCTGTAGGAGAGTCAGGGAGCAGATACTGAAACTGAAATGCGTTAAATATAATAGGTGCTAGAATAGGGATATGTAAAGTATGACTTTTTGTTATGTCATTTGTGTTTCTAGTTTGCTATCTACTGGTATGTGACCTTTAGCAAGTCAAATAATGTCTCTAAGTCTAAGAATATTCCTAAGGACACAGAAGAAGAGCAACCCATAAACAATTGAAATTGAAAAGGAGCAGTCGGGAAGCAGCTGATAGTGGCTTTTTTTTTTTTTTTTTTTTTTTTTTAATGAACCAGTGGAGGAGAATGCTTGAAGCAAGGAGTGATGATAGATAAAACTGAGAGGTCAGGTAGTGCTAGGACTGAGTTTCTTTTGGAGACTCAAGAAATTACTACTGGTGAAAGCAGTTTCAAAGGAGTGGTATGGAGGCAGAAACCAGAGTGTAGTGAGTTAAGGATGAATGGAAAGTGAGACATTGATTGAGATGGGGTCTTGCTCTGTCACCCAGGCTGGGATTACAGGTGTGAGCCATCATGCCTGGCCTCGTTTTGAACTTCTCTGAAGAAATTCTACAGTGATGTGATACTTTGTTTTAAATTTTCTACTTTTTCTGGTTATTGCTTGCTTTTTTAATTTTATTTTATTTTACACAGTCTTGCTCTGTCATCCAGGCTAGTGTGCTCGCTGCAAGCTCTGTCTCCGGGTTCAAGCGATTCTCCTGCCTCAGCCTCCCGAGTAGCCAGGATTATAGGCACATGCCACTCCACCTGGCTAATTTTTGTATTTTTAGTAGAGATGGGGTTTTGTTGTTCAGCTGGTCTCAAACTCCTGGCCTCATGTGATCTGCTTGCCTTGGCTCCCGAAGTGCTGAGGTTATAGGCATGAGCCCCCCCCCCCCTTTTTTTTTTTTTTTTTTTTTTTTTTGAGACAGGGCCTCCTCAGTCTGTTCCCTAGGCTGGGGTGCAGTGTCATGATCATGGCTCACTGCAGCCTTAACCTCCTGGCTCAGGCGATCCCACCTCAGCCTCCTGAGTAGCTGGGACCACAGGTGTTACCACCTCCGGCGAATTTTAAAAATTATTTGCAGAGATGAGGTTTCCCTTTGTTGCCCAGGCTGATCTTGAACTCCTGGGCTCAAGCAGTCCTCCCACCTCAGCCTCCCAAAATTCTGGGATTACAAGCATGAGCCACCACACTCAACCTCTCTCTCTTTTTTTTTTTTTTGTCCTTTTTTAAAGGGATGATCTCACTGTGTCACCCGGGCTGTACTGCAGTGGTGCCATATTAGCTTACTGCAGCATCGAACTCCTAGGCTCAAGTGATCCTCCCGCCTATGCTCCCAAAGTGTTGTAATTACAGGCGTGAGCCACTGCTTCTAGATGGATGTGTTTTATTGGTCGGGGGAAAAAGTCATATATACATATGTATGTATTTTTTACTAATTTTTCCCCTCTGTTTTTTTTTTTCTTTGAAACTACTATATAATATGGGAAATCACAGGTTCTATGTGGAGGGACTTTGCTAAGGTAATGGTTTTTTTCTTTTTTTTTGAGATGGAGTCTCGCTCTGCCGCCCAGGCTGGAGTGCAGTGGCCGGATCTCGGCTCACTGCAAACTCCACCTCCCGGGTTTGCACCATTCTCCTGCCTCAGCCTCCCGAGTAGCTGGGACTACAGGCACCCGCCACCTCGCCCGGCTAGTTTTGTATTTTTTAGTAGAGACGGGGTTTCACCGTGTCAGCCAGGATGGTCTCAATCTCCTGACCTCGTGATCTGCCCATCTTGGCCTCCCAAAGTGCTGGGATTACAGGCTTGAGCCACCGCTCCCTCCCAGTTAAATGGTTTTAACCTCTTTCTCTTCTTTTTTTTCCTTTAGAGACGGGTTCTCACTCTGTCACCCAGATTGTAGTGCAGTGGCATGATCATAGCTCACTGCAGCCTCAAACTCCTGGGCCCAAGCAGTCTTCCTGCCTTAGCCTCCCAAGTAGCTAGGACTACAGGTGCACATGCCCAGCTAATTTGCTTAATTAATTTATTTTTACTAGAGGTGGGGGTCTCACTATGTTACCTAGGCTTGTCTCTAACTCCTAGCCTCAAATGATCCTCCTGCCTCAGCCTTCCAAAATGTTGGGATTACAGGTATGAGCCGCCGCACCTGGCCCCCTTTTCTCTCTTACTCCTCTCCAAAAAAGGAGTAACATCTGGTAAGTGAGTGTGGTAGAATGACCTGGGGCATGCTTAGCTTAACTTTTTCATCCCTCCCCTCTTCAGTTCAGCATACAGACAGCTAGTGCAGTTAGTTGACTTTTGAACAACAGCAGTTGAACTGCACTTATATGCTGATAATTTTCAACCAAAGGGGAATTGCAAATAAAGTATTCTCAGGATGAGAAACCAGCTTTTTGTATATATGGGTTCTGCAGGGCAGACTGTAGGACTTGAGTGTGAGCATATTTGGATATACAGGGGAGATCCTGGGACCAGTCCCCCTTGTATACCAAGCAAGGGACGACTGTATTTTGGTATATAATTGGCCATTATAGTAAGCTGGCCAAGTAGTGGTTGGTTTGATTTTCTATCTAGATCACAAAAACGTTCTCCCTGTCAGCAGTAAGATGGTTTTGCTTTCTTACCATTCATATGTTCCCTGGAGTAGCACATTAAATTTCCTTCAAGAACTTTTCCTTTGCATTCACAGCTTGGCTAACTGATTGCTGCAAGAAGCCAAGCTTTCAGCTGATCTTGCCTTTTGACATGCCTTCCTCATTGAGCTTAATCATTTCTAGCTTTTTTTTTTTTAAGAGATGGGGGTATCACTGTGTTACCCAGGCTGGTCTTGAACTCCTGGGCTCAAGTGATCTACCTGCCTCGGCCCCCCACAGTGTTGGGATTACAGGTGTGAGTCACTGTGCCCAGACTTATTTCTAGCTTTTGATTTTAAGTGAGAGATGTGCAAAGTCATCCTTTCACTTGAACACTTAGAGACCATTAAACTGGCCTAATTTTAATACTGTTGTGTCTCTGGAAATAGGAAGGCACAGGAGAGGGAGAGAGATGGATCAGTCAGAACACATACATTTATTGATTAATTATCGATTATGTCTTATGGGGGTGTGGTTTGTGGCTCTCCGAAACAATTACAATAGGAATACCAAAGATCAATGATTACAGATTATTACAACAAATATGATTTAAAAGTTTGAAATATTGCAATAATTACAAAAATGTGACAAAGACACGAAGTGAACACATGCTGTTGGAAAATAGACTTGCTTGATTCAGGGTTTCACACCTTCAGTTTTTTTTGTGTGTTTTTGTTTTTCAAAAAAAGTAAGCTGGCCGGGCGCGGTAACTCATGCCTGTAATCCCAGCACTTTGGGAGGCTGAGGCGGGCGGATCACAAGGTCAGGAGATCGAGACCATCCTGGCTAACACGGTGAAACCCCGTCTCTACTAAAAATACAAAAAACTAGCCGGGCGCGGTGGCGGGCGCCTGTGGTCCCAGCTACTCAGGAGGCTGAGGCAGGAGAATGGCGTGGGCCCAGGAGGCGGAGCTTGCAGTGAGCCGAGATTGCACCACCTCACTCCAGCCTGGGCAACAGAGCCAGACTCCGTCTCAAAAAAAAAAAAAAAAAGTAAGCTGGGTATGGTGATTTATGCCTGTAATCCCAGCACCTTGGGAGGCTGAGGTGGGCAGATCGCTTGAGCTCAGGAGTTTGAGACCAGCCTGGGCAACATGGTGAAAACCTTGTCTCTACAGAAAATATAAAAATTAGCTGAGTGTGGTAACGCACGCCTGTGGTCCCAGCTTCTTGGGAGGCTGAGGTGGGAAGATTGCTTGAGCCTGGGAGGCAGAGGTTGCAGTGGGTGAGATCATGCCACAGCCCTGCAGCCTGGATAATAGAGTGAGACTCTGTATAAAAATAAAATAAAATAAAATAAAATAAAATAAAATAAAATAAAATAAAAAGTAACAGTGAAGCTTAATAAAGCACAATAAAAGTAGGTATGCCTATGATATGTAACATGCCACCTCTCACTTCAGCCATGTAGTCTCAAGTCCTTCTGTTTTATTTTTTTCCCAAGCATTTTTGGATTTAAATACATAAATTCTTAACTGTGGTTTTAAATTTTAGTGACTGAAAGCAGCCTCGTCACAAAAGGTTGGTTTATTTTATTCAGAAACAAAATGAGTGGGTGGGTACTTTATTATAAAGATAATACCACATTCTTGATTCTTGGACATGGTTTAAAATCTACTTCAGTCTTTATCCTTAGTACAGGAGCAGTGGGAGAGTGAAACCAAATGAAGGAAGACAGGTTTAATAGGGTAAAAGAGGTTTTGTTAGAGAAAGATTGGCATCTTTCTCCCCACCCCCCATAATATATGTATACACACTTATATGAATACTTGAGACCACAGAGTTTGAGAGGAGGTAGTGACAAGCTATATAAGTTATTACATAATTAGCTCCCAACCACCCTGTTTTGACCTAAAATGATTTAGCACCATCTATGCAGGTCTAGAAATAGCAATTTAAGGCTAAAAACTGAATTATCAGTTCTTCTATATATGAAAATGAGGTCTGGGAGAGTATATAGTATTCCATGGTATGGTTATAGAATAGTTTATTTGCATATTCCCTTATGTATGAACATTTGGGTGATTTCTGCCTTTTCTCTATCATAACCATTTTTGCAGTGAAAATTGTTGATTTATCTTTGCTCATATGTGTTAACATTTCCATAAGATACTGTGGTGTGTTCAAAACTTTAGACAAACTAAATTTAACAGAATTTAGTTGAGCAGCCCCTGAATTGGGCAGTCCCTGAACCAGAATAGGTTCAGAGAGGCTCCATCACAGCTGCATGGTCAAAGAATATTTATGGATGGAAAAAGGAAAGTGATGTACAGAAAATGGAAGTGAGGTACAGAAGCAGTCATATTGGTTATAGCTTGGTGTCTGCCTTATTTGAACATCATTTGCACAGTTGGCCACCTTTGGCTGAAACTCAGTGATTGGCACAAGAGTAGGTTATAGTCTGTTCATACATTTAGTTAGGTTTCAGTTCGCTAGTGCAGAAAAACCTTTAGGCTGAACTTAATTTTGAGAGGTTGACCAGAACCTTGCACATTGATGTCATTCTGTCCACCATGAGAAATATACTTATTTAGTCTCAAATCCCACTGGGAAATAACAGAATGGTGGATTTTGTGTGGTGGGAAGAAGGATGTCAGGTAACTGTTAAGTGTTAGGGCACAGGAGACCTTGTGTTAGATTCTCCTGTTTACAGGAGAAAAATAAACCCTAGTCTGTTTGGGACCACTTTGCTTCCTTAGAGTTTTGGCTTGATTATGTTGCATTTAGCATGAGTGACTCCATCTTGGTTTGGTGTGTTCTACTGGGGCCTGGTGGACAAGCTCAGTCCAAAACAATGACCTCCTATAGTTTTTAAATTGCCCCCTTTTGGTCGGGCACTCACTTAGGTGAGTGTGACCAAAACTTAGGGCCTTAGTGCCACTCACAGTTACTGTGATTTTTGGTTTCCCATCTCAGCATGTCTTTCATAGGTTACAGTGTACTTACAGTTACACATTTCTTTTGAGTTTTTGTCATTCTAGTTGAAGAGACACCATTTGACATTTTAGGGATGGTTGCATGCAAACATTTAAAAACTTTGCAGAGAATACAGTACACCAGGGAGACTATTATTATGACTATATAAGGATGGTAATACCAAGAGTTTGGAGTATGCTCCTTAGCCAGGGTCCTCATGAACCAAACCAACTAAAATCAAATAGATAAAAGAATGAACTAGATAAAGAGTCTGCTCATTTTAACCAAGCATTCTTTGTATTAATCTTCTACAAAGCATTGCCTCATTTATTCCAAACCATGGAGAAAGAGACCTCAAAATTGATGCCCATCCAGAAGGGTGAAGACTACCTGGCAGTTTTCTCTTTAACCTATGATGTTGGTTCAGAGGAGTAGACTAATGTTCTGTGTCTGATTACAAAGTGCCAAAGGTACTATTAAAATTTCTCAGGCCGGGCGCAGTGGCTCAAGCCTGTAATCCCAGCACTTTGGGAGGTCGAGACAGGCGGATCACAAGGTCAGAAGATCAAGACCATCCTGGCTAACACGGTGAAACCCCCGTCTCTACTAAAAAATACAAAAGTCTAGCCGGGCAAGGTGGCGGGCGCCTGTAGTCCCAGCTACTCGGGAGGCTGAGGCAGGAGAATGGCGTAAACCGGTGAGGCGGAGCTTGCAGTGAGCTGAGATCCGGCCACTGCACTCCAGCCTGGGCGACAGAGCGCGACTCCGTCTCAAAAAAAAAAAAAAAGATAAAAGGTTGTCTGTGAAGTCCTCCACAAATAAAAGTATACATCATGAGTGTACATAGGGAGACCTCCTTTTCAATTCTATTGTTTGTAGAGGCATAAGCAAGGAAAAAGTTGAGAGGTGAGAGTCTCATGGTAGCAGAGAAGTCTTCATCTGTGATCTTGGGAAAAAGCTGTCCATGTTAGGATGCTGTCTGCTTCTGGGGAGAAACTTTCCTGGTTAACTTTACCTTAAGGTCTCCAATGTGTATAGAGTTCCAAGAGTCTAGAGAAGCCCTTTTGAGTTGAGATTACGAACCCAAGGTTCAAGGTCCCGAAGTTTTGCTGTAGTTTACATTGCAAAGACAGTCTTTCTCTGATGATGTTCTCTGGATATCCAGTCTCCAGGTTCTAGATTGTGAAGGGGCTGATTGTCCTCAGTCAATGGACCATGAAAAGCTTTCTTTTTACCTGGTGAAAACACGCTTTGGCATAATGCCTTAAACCTTGCAGTATTTACTCATATCAGAGTTTAGTAGTGGAAGATACATGAGGTTATATTGTTAGGTGCGTAGGCCTTGTAGTGACTTTTTTATAAAGGGTCAACTTATGTTTCCACTCTAAGTGGATCTGATTGTCATCAATCTGCAATGCCTTTTTACCCAGGCAATCTAGTCAGTTCAGTTAGCTTTGCCTAATGCTATTTTACCTGTAATCCCTTGTTTAACTATTTTACAACTTGTTCAGTGAAACAAGTACCTCTATCACTGGAGATTGCTCAAGGAATGGCCTATGTGGAAAACACATTTCCTAATAGCCTTTTAGCTACTGTTATGGTATCAGCCCTTTTACGTGGGAAAGAGGTTTGTTTGTTTGTTTGTTTTTTTGAGACAAAGTCTTGCTCTGTTGCCCAGGCTGGAGTGCAGTGGCATGATCTTGGTTCACTGCAACCTCTGCCTCCTAGGTTCAAGCAGTTCTTGTGCCTCAGCTTCCCGAGTAGCTGGAACTACAGGCACATGCCATGAGGCCTGGCAATTTTTTTTTGTATTTTAGTAGAGACGGGGTTTCACCATGTTGCCCAGGCTGGTCCTGAACTCAGGCAGTCTGCCCGCCTTGGCTTCCCAAAGTGCTAGGATTACAAGCGGTGAGCCACTGTGCCTGGCTACATAAGAAAGATTCTGTACCACCAGAAAACATACATTGAAAATGACAAGTGAAGAAAATGCCTCTATAAATGTTTAAATGGCCCATTGGAGAGAAATACAGCTGAAGTTTTATTATCTTCCCAGGATTGGTTATGGGTTTGCCAAACCAAACATTGGTCATAAACCATTTTTGCATTTAGAACATTCGCCGCCCCCTCCCCACCCACACATTTATAGTCAATTGAGATTACTTAATCTCTTATGATGAGTCACCGACTGCAGAGCTTTTAATAATGGAAGCTTTGAGGACTCAAGTCCATGGATAACATTGGACTTAATATCCTCCTAATTTTGTCTCTCCAATTTAGATGCATAGCACTGTTTATTAGAATGAGTTATCATAGGTAATTTGACTTCGGACCATGGAGTTCATTCAGATTGCATATCTAAACAATGTTAGTATTAGCTGATTTAGCATGAAAATCTGGCAAGGTATTTTCTTGGTATTCAATTAATTTTTTTTTTTTTTTTTTTTTTTTTTTTTTTT
>NW_016806314.1:263092-270217 GCF_001698545.2 Rhinopithecus bieti
AAGACAGAACCTCTCTTTCTTTCATCTCTCCCTTTTATTTTTTGCAGTTTACTCAAAATGTGAGCAGAAATATTTTAGTGTCTTATTACTACTACACAAAATTTTTGCTTAAAAGAGAAAATCAAATTTTACTTTTGTATTAGTGTGCTGTTGATACTAAAGCTAATTTTATTTTAATCTAAAGACATTTTACTATAAACATAATACAAATAAAAACTAAAATACTGAGAAAAGACAAAGTCATCCATTTACTGCCCTCCAATCCTACTATAACCACGGTTAGTAATTTACTTTGTCATCTTTTTTTTTCGTTCTTTATTTATTTATTTTTTTTTTTGAGACGGGGCCTCACTCAGTCACTCAGGTTGGAATGCAGTGGTGCAATCATGGTTCACTGCAGCTTTGATCTCTCTGGGCTCAGGTAATCCTCCCACCTCAGCTTCCTGAGTAGCTGGGACCACAGGTGCACACCACCATGCCTGGCTAATTTTGTAGTTTTTGTAGAGATAGGGTTTCACCATGTTGCCCAGGCTGGTGTCATAGTTTTATTATATGCTTGGTGTATTCTTTGCAGCCATGGTTACGCCCATTCATACACTTTTGTATCTTACAGTTTTTATTTAATATGACATTTTCTCATGTTTTTAATAATGTTCATTACTAACTTTTTTTGTTTTTTTTTTTTTGAAATGGAGTCTCACTCTGCTGCCCAGGCTGGAGTGCAGTGGCACAATCTCGGCTCACCACAGCTTCCGCCTCCTGGGTTCAAGCCATTCTCCTGCCTCAGCCTCCCAAGTAACTGGGGCTGCAGGTGTGTGCCACCATGCCTGGCTAATTTTTGTATTTTTAGTAGAGACGGGATTTCTACTCTGTTGGCCAGGCTGCTCTCAAACTCCTGACCTCGTGATCCGCCTGCCTCAGCCTCCCAAAGTGGTGGGATTACAGGCGTGAGCTACCACCCCTGGCCTTTTATTACTTATTTTAAAATTTAATGTCATTTAATTTTTTTCTGTAACCCAAGACAGTACTGACATTACCAATATTTGATGAGTATATAATGTGCCATTCATATATATCTGTTTTTTGACTATTTCCTAGATCAGGGGATGGGAAACTGTGGCCCCACGTTTGTAAGTAAAGTTTTATTGGAACACAGCCATGCTCATATTGTTTACATATTGTCTGTGACTGCTTTTTTGTTACAACAGCAGTGTTGACAAGTTATGACAGAGACAGTATAGTTTGCAAAGCCTAAAATATTTACTTTCTGGCCCTTTATAGAAAAAGTTTGCTGACCCCTGCCCTGAACTTTTAAGTGGTTTATAATTTGGCCTATTAAAAGTAACATTCACTTTGGTAGGCTAAGGTGGGCAGATCACCTGAGGTCAGGAGTTTGAGACCAGCCTGGCCAACATGGTGAAACCCCGTCTCTACTAAAAATACAAAAATTAGCTGAATGTAATGGTGTACGCCTCTAATCCCAGCTACTCTGGAGGCTGAGGCAGGAGAATAACTTGAACTCAGGAGGCGGAGGTTACAGTGAGCCAAGATTGCGCCACTATGCTCCAGCCTTAGTGACAGAGTGAGACCCTGTCTCAGAAAAAAAAAAAAAAAAAAAGTAATACCGCTTGGGCAACCGGCTGCAGTGGCTCACACCTGTTATACCCACACTTTGGAAGGCCGAGGTGGGTGGATCACGTGAAGTCAGGAGTTTGAGACCAGCCTGGCCAATGTGGTGAAACCCCATCTCTGCTAAAAATACAAAAATTAGCTGGGCATGGTGATGCCTGCCTATAATCCCAGCTACTAGGGAGGCTGGGGCAAGAGAATCACTTGAACCTGGGAGGCGAAGGTTGCAGTGAGCCAAGCTCGTGCCACTGTACTCCAGCTTGGGTGACAGAGCGAGACTGCCTCAAAAAAAAGAAAATGATACCACTTGGAACATCTTTGTGCATATAATTTTTCATACTCTGGACAACTTAATTGGGAAATATTAACAAAAGTAGAATAATTAGATCTAATTAATAAAGATGTTTTTAAGGCTGATAGTGTCCCACACTATCTCTCTTGTAATATTCTAGCTACTACATTATAAAGGTGGTGGTAAGAAGAGAAAGGAGGGTTCTTGTAGGTAGCACTTCTCTGTTCCTTATTCTAGACATGTAAGTTTATACTCTGAATGAACGTATTTTGGTTTTAATTTAAAGTCACCCCAGAAAAGTAATAGTAATTGCAGTGGGAACACCAATTGGAAGAAAGCTTGTACTTTTTACTGGGGATGAAAAAGTAGACAGAAGTAAACTCTCCAGGTGACCAAGCTGTATATGAAATGCCATTTCAAGCTAGCTGTAGTGGCCAAAAGGCACTGGGAGAGTTGAGTAAGAGAAAGAGGTGGCAGTTTCTACAATGAGCTAGCTGCGGCAGCAGTGAACACAGAGGCAGCTGTGAGTGTGAATGATAGACATGAGTCTGTACAACTGTAGTTAAACTGTCTCCAGATAAGAAAATTATAGGGCAGGCCAGGCGCGGTGGCTCAAGCCTGTAATCCCAGCACTTTGAGAGGCCGAGACGGGCGGATGATGAGGTCAGGAGATCGAGACCATCCTGGCTAACACGGTGAAACCCCGTCTCTACTGAAAATACAAAAAACTAGCCAGGCGAGGTGGCGGGCGCCTGTAGTCCCAGCTACTCGGAAGGCTGAGGCAGGAGAATGGCGTGAACCCGGGAGGCGGAGCTTGCAGTGAGCTGGGATCCGGCCACTGCACTCCAGCCTGGGCGACAGAGCGAGACCCCGTCTCAAAAAAAAGAAAAAAAAAAAAAATTCTAGGGCAACTATCCTATATTTTGAAGAAAAAATAATTCTATATGGGGAAGTTTTAATCTTCAGAAAGAAAAACTTACGGAATGGGAAAATCAACCCTGTCTAAATCAACCCTGAGTAGTCAACCCAGGTCAACTCTGAGTATCTCTGAGGTGAAAGATGAAGCACACTGAATGGGTCTCAAATCCAGTCTTGAATGAATAAAATACGCATCAGGGAAGCATAGATGTTATCTTCTAAGGCAAGCATTCTGAGGATCTGGCAGTATAAATCCATCAATTAATTTATAATATAATTGGACACCACTATGGCCAAAGTAAAGGACGTGGGCAAATCTGGATCACCTTACAATTTTCAAGATGCCTTCAAGATCCCCCTTGTCCTGTTACGGCTGTGGGAAGCAGTGATGGGAGTAGGCACCATGGTCTGTAACCCTTCCCCTTCTGTCTCAGTACAGACAAAGCAGATGAGCTGGGGCTCTGGTACAATCTCACACAGTTTACTTCATGCCAGTTTTTAAGCTCCATGAGATCCAGGTAAACTGAGAATGCTATGCATCTCCTACATCTAACTACATCATTTCTAAATACTGAGAAATATTTTGGCCGGGCGCGGTNAAAAAAAAAAAAAAAATATTTTAAGTTTTAGTACTTAGAAGTATTTTAAGTTACTGTAAAGACTTTGAAACTATAACATGGGTACCCTCCCCTGTGATGTTTTTCTTAGTCATCCTGGGTCTCAAGTAGCCACATGGCGTCCAAGATAGGCAGGGCCTGTCTGAGTCCTGAATTTACTCGCCAGCAGTAGACCTCATGACAGAAGACAGAAATGGGAAGACAATGCCTGGAGGATGGAACCCTCCCAGAATAGCCAGGAGGCAAAGCTAGGGCAGGGGAAAAGGGGCTATGCTGGACTTGATTCTGCCCTGCAGCTGGTGGCCTAGGCATTGGGAATGTGTCCTCATGCCTCACTGTGGGCATACATCCAGACCTCTGACTCCAGAGGCTCAAAACCAAAAACAGTCAAGTCAAGCAAGTATCAAATTATATTTAACTGATAATTTTGAAGCCATTTCTATTTTACTAACAATTTAAAACTAACTTTATTTACTAAATATTACACGTAACACATATAGACACACAGACACAAAGACAGGAGCAGATATTATAGCTTTCATAAAGAATTCTCTTTTGCTGGCTTTTACATAGTTTTTCTTTTCTCCGTTCAGACTGTCATTCTTCTATTACCTGTTTCATTGCCCTAAGCAGTTGTTAGCTAGGCAACCTTAAATTTGCATTTCTAATGGGACAACTCATAGGTGAAATAAGGCAGAAAATTTATATCTCAAAAGCACAACCTAAGACTTTAGGCGTACATATTGTACCATCATTTGCTCAAACCAAGGAAAAAATGGTGTAAGTAAAATTTCAGTTAAGATGTCCAGAAAAGCACCTTAAACAAAGGTTTGACTTGTTACATAATTTTAAAACTATGATAAAAGTTTCTAATATACACAGGCAGACACCCTTACAAATGGGGATTTCCTTTATAGATGTAAATTTCTTTTACAGAAGAATTTCAGGATAGCCAGTTAAATGCCAGAAAGGTGTATTTTAGTTGGGTAGGTGGTTTATTTAACTTAGCTGCTGTTTCTTAGCTACTGAGTTCGGGGTAGATGGAGCACATTGAGGAATAGGGCAAAGAAAGCACATTACTCTGTGCTTGGACTCAGACTGGATAGATCTAAAAAAGAAGCAAGTCTGCTTTACCCACTGGTTTACATTTTATAAGCATTTTATCCAGGATATCTTTATTTTTACCCTTGAGGCAGGATAGTATCTATGCCAAAAGGTTAGCAGATTTAATTTTCTTGTCAGTTATTCACCTAAGCTTTTATTTACCTTTTTTTTTTTGTTTTTTTTTTTTTTTAAAAAAAAAGAAGGTTTCCCTCTGTGTAATCACAAAGGTGTAGTCACAGCTGATTTGCAGCCTTTACCTCCTGGGCTCAAGTGAATTTCCCACCTCGCTTCCCGAGTGGCTAGAACTACAGGTGTGCACCACCATATCCAGGTGATTTTTAATTTTTGTAGAGAGATCTCACTGTGTTACGTAGGCTTGTCTTGAACTTCTGTGCTCAAGCGATCTTCCTGCTATGATCTCCCAAAGTGCTGGGATTACAGGCACGAGCCACCACACCTGGTCTTATTTACCTTTTATGAAGAGTCTTTTAATAAAGCAATAAAAATATTGAAATGTTTTTAGAAGCTTCTGCACATCAGTAGGCATCCTTGGAGACTAATTCAGGAGCCCTCATTTTCAAGTACTGTGTTCATTAGGAACGGTCCATTGTAATTTTAAGTTACTAGGATTTTGCCATTTCTGTAAGTAGTTACTGCTTCTGGGGCCTAATATTTATACATTCTTCCTTCTAGCTGGAAGGTAGAATACTGTGTTCTTCAGATACTAATGATCCAATATTTCCCTTGAATCCTGGATTTGGTCCTCAGATCCCCTTGATCAATTTAGTTAATGATTTTTCCCTACCTAAGGGTAAAAGAAAAATAATGTAAAACACGAAAATCTCTGCAAATTTCTGAAGTTTGCACCCCCTGTAATATTACCATTTACTGCTAGTTTCTGCCTGACCCTGGACATCTGCGGCCTCTTAACTAAATCCAAGTCAGTTAATTATCAGATCCAATCCAATCATGGGCCCAGTCCAATTTCTGTTGTGACTTCCAAACCTAGTTTGGATGAGAAGTTTGCTCAAACTCAGTTCTAAACACAAATCTGTCGAGCTTCAGAATCTCAACGAGAACTTACTCATGATATCAGTTACTTCCAGAAAGCAATGGACAAAGTGAATCTGAGGGGTACCTTGCTTGGTCACTCCATGCTCCTGGGCATGCCATCTATTGGAAAACCTTAGACATATTAAACTTAACAGAGTTTAAATGAGCAAAGAATGGTTCACAAATTGGGTAGCCGGGGAACCAGAATAGGTTCAGAGAGGCTCTGGTGCAGTCCCATGATTGAAGATTTATGGACACAGAAAGGAAAGTGATGTACAGAAAACAGAGGTGAGGTACAGAAACAGCCAGATTTGTTACAGTTCAGGCATTTGGAGTATCTGAACATAATTTGAACAGTTGGTTGCCTTTAATTGGCTGAAACTCAGTAATTAGCACAAAAGTAGGTTACGGTCTGTTTATACATCTAGTTAAGTTTCAGTTCACTGTGTACAGAGAAACCTTTAGGCCAAACTTAAAATATGTAAGGAGGTGGCTTTAGGCTAAACTTAATTTAACAAATGTTTTATGTATTGGTTTTCATCCATGGTTCCTGACTTGTAACTCCCATAGCCCTTGTTAAAGTCTTTTTGTTACAATATTGGGTGTGTCAGGTCTCATGGGCAGGCCTCAGGAAACAGAATTTCTCAGACCTTCTCCCCTATCTCTCATCTGCCCCAAGACAAGACCCTATATTTTCCCTGCCTTTCTGATTGGGAGTTATAAGGCCCTCCTCAGAGGGCGTCCTACCCTATCCTTGGAGGAAGGAATGCTGATATTTTGAAATTTCCATAAAAACCCAGGAGCACTAGGTTCCAAGAGCTTCTGAATGGCTCAACACGTGGAAGTTCTTGGAGGGTGGCCTGCACAGGAAGGGCATAGAAGCCCTGTGCCTCTTCCCCCGTACCTCACCCTGTGCATCTCTTTATCTGTGATATCCTTTACAATAAACCAGTAAATGTAAGTAAGTATTTCCCAAAGTTCTGTGAGCCCTCCAGCACAAACCCAAAGAGGGGGTCATGGGAACCCCAGCTTGAAAGCCGGTAAGTCAGAAGTTCTAGAGGTCTGGACTTGAAACTGGTGTGTTTGTTTGTTGGCAGGGCAGTCTTGGGGACTGAGCCCTCATCCTGGGGGATCTGACGCTATTTCCTGGTAGTGTTGGAACTGATTTGGAGGACACCCAGTTGGTGTCCACTTAAGAATTAGCACGCATCTGGCCGGGCGCGGTGGCTCAAGCCTGTAATCCCAGCACTTTGGGAGGCCGAGACGGGCGGATCACGAGGTCAGGAGATCGAGACCATCCTGGCTAACACGGTGAAACCCCGTCTCTACTAAAAATACAAAAAACTAGCCGGGCGAGGTGGCGGGCGCCTGTAGTCCCAGCTACTCGGGAGACTGAGGCAGGAGAATGGCGTAAACCCAGGAGGCGGAGCTTGCAGTGAGCTGAGATCCGGCCATTGCACTCCAGCCCGGGCGACAGAGCGAGACTCCGTCTCAAAAAAAAAAAAAAAAAAA